>NW_024803565.1:0-5410 GCF_019175285.1 Sceloporus undulatus | reverse complement strand
CTCACATGTGTATAAAGAGATGAGGAATCCCATGACTTGGACGGTTCTAGTTTTAGTGCTCAGTTGTTTCTCTTTAGGATCTCGTCTAGTTCTTTCATCGCTGTCCTCCCCATCCCTAGTCTTCCTCTGATTTCTTGGCTCCAGTCTCCATTCTGATCAATGCTTGATTCAAGGTAAAGGAACTCTTTAACTCTTTCGATTTCCTCACAGTCTAAGTTGAATTTATGCAGCTTCTCCATGGTCTTTACTTTTGTTTTCTTTATGTTCAGCAGTAATCCTGCCTTTACACTTTCACATCAGCCCCTTTCACATCGTATACAAACAGTTACTCGAACATCTAAGCAAAGGCCTGACTTTCAGTGTCACACCACTGATCACAACACATATAGTGGTTTCATGGGCACATACATGTCATCACACACCTAATCCCTTTGCTATTTTGGTTCTTTGTGTGTGAGGATCTGTTTCTCTCACAATTTTTCTTCCTCGCTGATTTTTCTCTTTCTATCCCCACGGCTTTTCTCTCTATTAACCTTCCACTTCACTTTCTCTCTTTCTCTCTCTCCTCTCCCTCCATGTTTTCCTTTTGTATGAGAAAAAAGAAACTATGGCCTGTTACAGACTGCCAAAATAAAGCTGCTTCGGGTCTCTTTAGAGGTATGCTATTTAAATGATACATGCATCCCAAGAATCCGGAACCTGCACTCCAGTGCTTAGGAATGGAGTGTGGCTTTGGTGTGACCTCTGGACTTTTAGGACCCATGCATCATTTAAATAGCATACCTCCAAAGAAACCCAAAGCAGCTTTATTTTGGAAGTCTGTAACAGGCCTATGTTCCTGACTCTCTAAGACTTATCCCTCCCTCTCACACACACAAGTCATTAAGTTCATGTCTGCATCCATTTGAAAAATGGCCAATATGCCCACTGCCCCCCCCCCCCCAAAATGTGGGAGATTTCAGGCGTATGTAACGAGAAGTAACATCTTCCATAACAACATCACACATTATATCTTTTGTAGATCAGAGAGTGAGTTGGTTTATACAGAATTCAACCCCATTACATGAACGAGCCACATTTTCTTTCTTTAATATGTTTATTGCACTTACATTCCTGCTTTTCTCCCAAAATGGGATACAAGGTGGCTTACAATAATTTTTAAAATATTCAGCTAAAACATTAATTTACAAAAGCTATAAAGAAATTAAGCGTCAGCATTGAAAACATGACTAAAACACTGAAAACAAAAACGTATTTAAAACAGTCTATATATACTGTATACAATATATGTCTAGAGAGAGACATATATTGAGAGACATATATGTCACACACTGCAGCTCCATAGTTAAAATCTCAAAGCCTGCCCAAATAGAAATGCCTCCATCTGCCAGAAGAAAGACAGGAGAGAAGGAGCCAACCGGACTTTCTGTGGAGCCAAGTCCTACCTATTGGGAGCAGCCATGGATAAGGCTCTCTCCCGAATCCTTACTAACCCTGTCTGTGAGGATGGTGGGACTGTGAGGAACCCCTCCCTTTAGATGTCAGTGCACACCTTGGTTTATATCATGAGATACGACCTTTCCAATATTAAAAACAAAAGTTTCCCATCTCCAGTCCTGCTTTTTCATACCTTGGAAGAAGAGATGGGTCATTCCTTCTATGGATTTAAACAGATCTCTGTGACATCCAAACATGAACAATGTGATTTCCCTAAGCGCAACTTGACGAAAACCAACCAAATATGAACTAAGGTATCAGATCATGGTTTGTTTTAACCAGAGTTTACCCATAAAAAGCAACGCTGTGGCTTCTCAAAAGGATTCATTAAAATTGAGAAGGTGGGGCTAATTAGTTTGAGTCTTAAAACTATGGTGGGGAGGCGGGAAGCTTCAGATCTGACCTAAATACATTGCTGATCACTTCTATCCTGACCATCTTCAATAAAGTTCTTTTGTTTTTCCAATAAAAAAGTAATTGGAAAAAATGCTTTCAAGCCCCTTCTCCAATGAGAAAAAAGAGGAGGGCAGAGTACAAGAGCTCAAGGCTCATATACTATTGTCACAAAAACCCACAGTTTCCCATTACAATAATACCAGGGCAGCATGTACATTAGATAGGGCTTTAAGCACCAAATGCTGAAAAACACACTCAGTAGCACACAGAAGATATAAGGAAAACTGTCGCATGGAGCAGGTCAGTGTCACCAAGAGTGGAAGAAGAAGGAAAAGTGTTTTATATACTGCCTCATATGGAGATCTCTGGTCAGCTGTATCAGTAACATTCTTCCCTTCGGTGATATTCTCCTGGCATTTTAGACTACAAATCCCTATCAGTTCCTATAGTGGAATGATAGACACAAGTTACTCTTCAAAATATCTAGAAGATTGGGGAAAGCTCTGACTGACTTTTCAGGGACAGGGATAGATCTTTCTTAGCTTCCGTACTACATAAGATCCTACACAAAAACTGAACACAGAACCTCCTCCATGCAAAGCATGAACTCTATCAGTGCATTATAGCACCTTCCTTGCAATACGGTAAAAACACATACCAGGACCTATAAGCTGTAGAACAGGAGAGCCATGATTTGGAGGTGAAGAAGGGACACCCCTTTTTCAGCGTGAGATTAGCCCACATGGACAGTAAGAAAATGCTTAAACACAGAGGTTACAGGTTTTTATTAAATAGGGTACTGAAGACGTCACAAGCTTTAGGCTGAAATCCTTTGTGACCACTGATGACATGGGCAATGTCCAGCAGACGACTGACACACGAACAGCCACATCCCACCAAATACTTTAAAGGAAGCACCAGGGGATGGGGATGGAAGATCACTCTCCGTCTACCATTTATGACTATTCTGAGAATAGAGTCATTCATTTGCTGTCACCCACTGACCACAATTCTCTGCATGGAATAGAAGTGGCTGAAAATACAAAACACAGTACAACAGTGATTCAACAAAATAGTGATGAAAAACAGCAAAGAGAACACCAGAAGCAGGGAATAAACCTATGGCCAACTTCTGGCAGAATTGTGCCAGAGATTCCTAGAGAGAACATATCAATCAAAACTTCAAATAATCAAAGCCGCAAAAGTCAAAGCCACAAATGTGGAGGGACAACTCTACTCCATAAAGCTAAAAAGCAGCTTCATATATTTTTGTGCTAGAAAAGGGAAGAGTTTAGAAGGACTATGTATCTTGCAGGTATTAAATTGGCATAGAATTTGGGGGAGAAGGCGGATTTCACTGAATTACATACAAATAGGTGTGTCTGTGAACATGTGTGTGCACCATCTTCAAGTCGCCTGTCAACTTATGGTGACCTCATGAATTTCATGTGTCTTCATAGGCAAAGAAAGACTCAGGCATGGTTTTGCTAACTCCTTCCTCTGAAATATAGCCTGCAGCACCTGACCTTGGTTGGCAGTCTCCCATCCATTACTACCCAGGGCTGACTCTGCTTAGCTTCTAAGATCAAATGGGCATTGATGCCTTCAGAGTTTTTAGGCCAAATACACCTCTTGTGCAGCTGCTGGGTCTTCCCAGATACAGACACATCTTGGAAATCCTTGAGTGAAAGGGCAATGGATGGCATTATGGAGAGCATCACTTTCATCAGACCCAACATGGACTCCTAAGCCTCTTCCTCATGGACTGAAGATAGACAAAATAGAATGGGAAATGGCCATAATATAGCCATAGTTCAGCATGTTTCTATTTCATTAACTTCAAAAGGAATCATTAATTATGCATTTGGGGCCTGTAATTCTATGTGTACTAATCTTGGAGAAGGAAAATAAACCATAGGTTTAGACCACAGATGTGTCCCTGAAGGAATCAATAGGATCCTTAACTGGATCATACAAAATAAATTTCTCTTACAATGTAACCATGTTCATTTCCTAGCAGCCACTCAGGCATCTTACAAATACAACATGTTTAATTCAACAACCAAGGCATCAGAGAGGAAGAGAGCGGGCAAACCTGACTTCGAAAGACCCTTATTCGATTAGGACACATTAAGGGAGCTCTTATATATCACCTATCGGGCTATTGCCTCCATCTTTTTTTCATTCTGAACTCAATCCACAATCATTTAACTCTGTTGTGTGTGTGTGTGTGTGTGTTTGTGTGTATGATATTACAATACTGTATCCACGCTCTGAGAAAAGCTGTATCTGCACCGCAGACAGTTTGGCACCACTTCGACTACCATGGCTTAGTGCTATGGAATCCTGGGAACTGTAGTTTCTTGTGGCACCAGAGCTCTCTGACAGAGAAGGCTAACACAAAACTCACAAAACTATAATTCCCAGAATCCCATAGCACTGAGCCAGGGCAGTTAAAGTGGTGTCAGATGAGATGATTTTTGCAGTGCAGATGCAGCCGAAATGAATCACAACACACAGAAGCTGATGCTGAAATAAAACCCTTAAGTCTTTACTTGCTTTATTATTATTAGCTGCCTTCGACTCACAGCAACGCTGTGGATGAGCCACCTCCAAAGCCCTCTATCCTCCATTGCTCTGCTCAGGTTCCCTTGATTCAGCCCCGTAACCTCCCGATTTACGTCTAGCCATTTGGCATGCAGCCTTCCTCTCTTTCTACTCCCTTCTACCTTTCCTAGCATTACTCTCCTTCTTAATTATTCATGCTTCCTCATGATGTGGCCCAAATACAACAGACTCAGTTTAGTCATTTTGGCTTCCGGGGAGATTTCAGGCTCGGTCTGTTCTCGGACCCATTTGTTTGTCTTTTTGACTGTCTGAGGTATCCTCAGCCCTCTTCTCCAGCACCACATCTCAAATGAATTGATGTTCTTCTCATCCACTTTCATTACTGCCCAGCTCTCACAGCCGTACATGGTAACAGGGAATACAATGGACTGGACATTAGTTCTCAGTTGTATATCTTTAGACTTTAGGACCTTGCCCAGTCCCTTCATGGCTACTCTTCCCATTCATAGTCTTGTTTCGGTTTCTTGACTGCAGTTTCCCATTCTAATCAATGTTTGCTCCAAGATACAAGAAACCTTTTAAGTTCCTCATTATCTAGGAGGGATTTATGTAGATCTTCCCTAGTCATTATTTTTGTTTTCTGCATGTTCAGCAACAAGCCTGCCTTTGCCATTTCTTCCTTGACCTTCCTTAGTAATTGCTCCAAGTCCGTGGTGTTTTCCTATAGTAGTATTGTATCGTCCATGTATCTCAAGATTGCTGATGTTCTTCCTCTTATTTTCCCTCCTCCTTTTCAAACCAGCTCTTCATTTATTTTCTGCATGTAAACTGAACAGTTGGGGTGATAAGATTCAGGCTTTTTACAATTGAGAACTATTCTGTTTCTCCATGTTCTGTTCTGATAGTAGCCTCTTGTCCTGAGTACAGATTCCTCATCAGGACTATCAGA
>NW_024803564.1:0-7503 GCF_019175285.1 Sceloporus undulatus | reverse complement strand
GAATTGTTATGGCAGTGGAGGTGTAAGTAAAATATACATGTGGCACATCTGGGGCTCTTCCGTGACTTCAGTAGCAGTTTTTAACTTGCATCCTCTGTTTTGCAGGGGTAATGATTCTATATTTTATCCTAATTAGTAGTAGGATTGTCAACTGACCAAGCATAGGATTCTGACTGAAGTTACAAGTGATTTGCTACATGGGTATAGCTACAATTACATCATGCTAACCCCAGCATGGTGCTCACCCCATGCAAAATGCTTAGAAGTGACCCTACCTCCCTGCTCCAGAAAGTGTAAATTGGATATAGGACTGTCTGGCTGTCATCATAGGCTACTTATTTTATATCCTATTGCAATCTTGCATACATCAGTGGACTTATACTGGACTAAGCATTTTGAGAACTGTGGAATAAGCCATTTTGAAATTATGCAGATCCTTGAAACAACAGTTGTTCAGACTGTCAGGGTAGGGTAGGGTGGGGTGGGGTAGGGATAGCAAATAATATCAATTTTTCTTCCAGTATTATATGGTAATTTATAAATGGAGTTGGTATGTCATAGATTCATAAGAGCTGGAAGATATCTTGGAGGTCTTCTAATCCATGCTAGAGGATGCACAGTGCAAAATATTCTGTGACAGATGGCTTTCACTTGTAAATCTGAATACCATTTATAGATAAAATGAAATTATTTGCAATAATAAAAATGTATAGGCATTTTTGAAGAATATATGGAATGCAGAATCATATGAAAAAGTAATAAAATCTGTGAAAAGTCTGCATCCACCATCAGGTTCTGGCATGAGAAATTTGCTGAAAGGACCATTTTGTAAGTGGAAAGTCTCCAGATCCAAACATTTGCCACTAGGAACTGGTAAAAGTGCCAGACCTTATCACAAGCTCCACCTGTGCTTTTCTCATGTAAGGCAGCATCAGTTTACAGCAACTTGGTGCAGATTACTTTGCTTGAAAAACAGTGCCAAAATTGGTGGAGCTCAGCAAGAACTAACCTTTATAATAGACACTCGATGGCCCTCAACAAGCACAGCATGCTTAAAATGCAAAATGGTGGGTGGCAGGAATAAAGGCCATCCTTTGTCTTTTGACTCTTCTGCTTGTCTAAAACTGATACTGTACTCCTGTTAAATAATTACAAGCAAAATTACTGATTTATACTTACTGCCTCAAGAGTTCTCTTCCTTGTTCAGTAGCTGAGGGATTGATTTTCATAAGGTTGGTTGAATTTTGTGAAAGCAAACACTTATAAAGAGACAGGTCACTCCTTCAGTCTAATACAAACAAATTTGTTTGCAAGAAAGACATAAGTGAGTTACATCATGCTAGAATAACTTTCTCTCTCTCTCTCCCTCTTTTCTTCTGCTTCGTTCCTTCCTCTTTATACATGGGTTTTCTAGTAAAGTAAGAGTGCAGAACTTGATACAACAGCAAAGGTTGCTACAATTAACTTTTGCTTAGGAAAAGAAGTAAAGAAATGGAATGAAATGTTGGAATATGAAACACCCAAAGAGCCAAGAAGTTATGGAACTGTTTTATGTAATAGGATCCAATAATGAGAGATTAATGGTGGACATGGAGTTGGAAAGGAACTTACTTAAGCCCTTTCACTCTGCATAGATCTTTAGCTTTCATATTAAGATTATCAGGTGGCATACTTTCCTGGGTCATTGATTTTTCTGCTCTGTGTGGTTTTAGCATCATTTATCTCCACAGACTCAGTGCTGAACTCTCTCATCTAATCTGCCCAGTGCACAACATCACCACCATTCTGAGGCTTTTCTGTAATAATTTCTCTGCCTACTGTGGCAGCTTTATGAAACACATTTTAGGCTGCAAACCTGTACATACACAGCTGGATGTAAGTCTGACTAACTTTGCAGGATTTAGTTATGGGTATAGGATTATGCTGTTACTCAAATTCTTTTCTTTTGTTGTGTGCTAAATTTGGCCTTTAACCTGGAACTGAAAATTGTTCATGTATTAAAAAGAGAACATCCTGTTTCTTGGTGACCTAGGAGGAGATGCAGTTCATATTGGTGAGCAAGACATACAACACAAGACACTTTGATATAGTTTGTGGTTAGAATACCAGTTCCAGAATAGCTACTCCATTCAATTGAACTATTTGAATATTTTTGCTGTAGTTCCTGCCATTTCAAAGAATATCAGGCCCTTTCTCTTTCTCAGATCCTCAACATGCTTATTTTAACAGGAGAAGGTTGGGTGACATCAGTATTATTCACTAAGAAGCAATTGTATACCTAACTCTAAAGTGTTAGTTAGAAGTAAGCCCCAAGTACCCCAAGTAATGAAAAGAAAAAAAAAAGCCCAGAGACCTTTGCTGAGTTGTAATTCTACAGATTTGGAAATATGCACCATTGAAATCTGTTGGCTTTACTTCCAAGGAAGTGTGGCTAGGATATTGCTTTGTTGTTGTGTGTTTTCAAGTCATTTCTGACTTATGGCAACCCTAAGGCAAACTTATCATGCAGTTTACTTTGCAGATTTGTTTAGGGGTTGCCCTTGATTTCCGCTGAGAGAGTGTGACTTATCTAAGATCACCCGGTGGGTATCCATGGCTGAGCAAGGATTTGAACCCTAGTCTCCCAGTGTCCTAGTCTAACTATCTGTTAGGACTGACTCTGAAAGCTTTAAGGAGTATTTTAGAAACAAATACCAGCCTGACAAAATCAACATAAACAAAAATAGTGGTTCCCAAACTCAGATGAAGTTCGATAACAAGTCCCACAATCCCTGATCATTGCTCATGCTAGCTGGGCCTTCTGGGACTTGAAGTCTAAAATTCCCCTCGGAACTCAAAGTTGAAAACCTCTAACCTAGCAATGCTAGGATGCCCCTTTGAAAATGACAGGAGTTCTTTGCCATTACAACAGTTGGCGTATAGAATGTGCTAGGCTTTAATGTTGAGTTGAAACTAATATATATGAACTAAAATATTTTTCATGCTGATTTTTACACAATAGGAAAAAATAATCTTATCATGTATTATTTATAACATACTATAGTTCATCTTTATTCCTTAATAGCATACTATTAGAACCAGACTCAGGGTGCATTTACACTGTAGAAATAATGCAGTCAGATACTTTAAGTGCTGTAGCTCCATTTTATGGAATCCTGGGATTTGTAGTTTTACAAGGTCTTTAGCTTTCTCTGCTAAAGAGTGCTGGTTCCTCTTTAGGATTCCCAGGATTCCGTAGGATGGAGCCACAGCTGCTACAGTGGTGTCAAACTACATTATTTCTGTATTGTACATCTTCAGTCAAACTGAGGGTAGACATTGAAATGAAGTTAGTTTAGTCAAGACATCAAGTAATACTGATTTAACTGAATTTACTCATAAACATGACCAGGTTTGAATCCAACCCTGCACTCCCAACCTAAGCAAAGAGAGTTGGTTCAGATTCAGTAGTGGTGTGATTCAGTGTTATTTTAGGTCAGTAAAATTATATCACTTATGTGTGCACTTGACTTTGGAAGTGAGAGTTTTTGGAGGTAGCATTAACACTTTACTCACAAAGCCTGTTATATCTGACAAACAAAAATATGGTGCTTAAAACCAATTATACACTGTAGGCTACAATCCCATGCTTCTCCAGCTTTTAAAATGTTTTTTTTTAACACAGGAGTTTCTATACTTGAAGAAAGAAGCCACTCAGCCAGTAAATGTGAACAACTGCTTGTCTCTTCATTAGTAAAAGCTGCTGTAGCAAGAGGCCTTGCACAAAGCTTTAATGTGTATGTATGCATGTGTGCACACTTACATGCATGCTTTATTGGATCATGGCCACATGTGGATCATTCTTTTCTAGACCAAGGCCCTTGATTCGGAACTGAGCAATAAAACTTTTTTTAAAAAACTGGATGCTACTCAGCCCAGGAACAGATATTTGAGACGTGAGCATTCTACTGATTGCCGTTGAAAGCTAGACTTTCAAAGTGAGCGTCTATCTCCTCATCACAAGGGGTTAAGAGAATGCCAACTACTGGCAAAATGCCTGTATCTGAAAAGAAGACTATTGTGTGTGAGTTTTTCCCCCTACGTGGCAATGCTGCCCCTCCGGTTGCCACTGTGAGAATGTGCATTGCCAACCCACGCTGCAAGAATTTGAGTAATGTTTACAATCCACAGTGAAAACAGAAAGAGAGAGAGAGAGGAGATAAGAATTAGCTTTTGTGCCTGTACTTGGCTCACTAGCTATGGTTGTGGGATAGAAAGAATAGGGAACATAAGAAAGGCTACCTGATGGAAAGCCAGGGAAGGGAAGCTAATCAGATAATTGTACTTTTCTTAAAATAATAAGGCTTGAAATGTTGATGTGGACCTTTTGAGCTCCTTTTTTCTATTAAAGCAGAAGTAAGCAAGCTGGTTCCTTCCTACTTTTATGGGCTGCAACTCCCAGAATCCCTAGCCATTGGTCATGTTGGCTGGGGCTGATCAGACCTGTATTCAAAAACATTTGTGGGACACCAATTTGCCTACCTTTGTATTAAAACTCAAGGCTTGGAAACTTCTGGCCCTCCAGATGTTCTTGGATCCCAACTCCCATAAGACTTAGCCAGCAAGAGCAATGGTCAGGGATATGGGAACTGTAGTCTAAGAACATCTGGAAGCCCAAAGATTCTCCATCCTACTCTAGTGAATAAAGAACAGTGGCAGATAATTTGCAAGAAAGAAAATGTTTTTAGTTTATCAGCTACTCTTTTTATTTCTTTTTGTTAATTGCACCCAGCAACAGAAAGCTTATAATTGAAACAGAATCTGTATTTAGTTGTTTTTTTTAAAATCCAGAAATGTGAAACAGTGAGAAATGCATTACAGTTTTGCATCCAGCCAAGTGTTAGGTTGGGATAACAGACCCTTCCAGGCATTATTCTTCCCAATAGATGCACCCAATATATGCAGAAATCAGCAAGGGAACTGAGGAAAGGAACCCCACCCTGAAATGATAGGGGAGGAGAGTCACCATTCCCTGTTCAGACCAATGACTGGTAGTAGGAAAAGGAAAGTCTTTTGGAATAGAAGCAGTAAAATTATCAGTCATGAGGAAGTTGGCATAATATAGCTGAATATCAGCTACAATGCCAGGAAATATATGTTCTAGCCAGAGTAGACATGAAATCATTGTAACTACAAAACAGCGAATTGGTGTGTGTGTTATAGTTCTACCTGGAATTGTGTTCCTTCCTCCAATTTTCATGCCTCTCTCCTCTGCATCTAATCCGTTCGTATGATGTTTTTGGCATGCAAATTAAATAGACAGGGTGATAGACTACAGCCTTGCTTGACCCCATTTCCAATTGGAAACCATTCTATTTCTCCATATTCTGTCCTGACACTGACAGTAGCCTCTTGTCCTGAATACAGATTAGGCATCAGGACTATCAAATTTTGTGATACACCTATTTCTTTAAGAACAATCCATAGTTTCTCCTGATCTATAAAATAAAATGTTTTGCTCTAGTCTATAAAGCACAGACTGGTCTTTTCCAATTCCTTAGTATGTTCCATTATCCAGCATATGTTTGCAATATGATCTCTAGAGCCTCTTCCTTTTCTGAACCCTGCTTGGACATCTGGCAGTTCTTGCTCCATACATGGTAAGAGTCTTTGTTGTAGAATTTTAGGTGTCACCTTGCTTGCATGAAGGGGGGAAAAGTAATACACTACTTTCCATTGTCATGGATAACTGCATTTCCCCACAAAATATAAGATGACAAATATCTCATTCAGCTGCCCTACTCTGAGATAAGTGGCAGTGCAAAATATTACAAACCCCCCCCCACACACACACACAGAGGTTCAGACAATGAAGTGTCAAGTAGGACTGTGTAACTCTTGTTCTGTTTTTTGGGTTGTGTGTGGAGAATTAGGAACGGAGTGTATGTGCAGTTCATCAATGTATCATTTTTCTCCTTCCTGTGTTGAACTCAGTGGGATTCTTACAGTTGGCAAAAGATAAGAATTTCACGGATCCTAGCATGGCTGTACAAAAATGAGGCTACCCAAGGGAGGTCTTCTGAATGAGCTGCCTGTCTCTTTATTTTGATCTGGCCAATAGCTGGAGAAAGGAAGAACAGCAGTTCATGTCCTACTTGTCCCATTCAGAAGTTCAGTAAGAGGCAGCCTTGCCAAACAGCAGTTGAAAGAGCTACACTGGCATAACAGATGATGCAAGGCAGCCTGAAAAGGACTACAGGGCTGAACCAATTAGAAGTGTCAAATGATGGAGCCTTTGGAAGTGTGTGTATGTGGCTAATAACTCTTGGGCAATATTCACAGCAACCTTTCCAACAGTCCCTGTAGACACATATCCAAGGGTGCATCTACACTGTAGAAATACATAGAAATACATAGCAGTTTGACACAACTTTTAACTGCTATGACTCTATACTACAGAATCTGGGGATTTGTAGTTTTGTGAGCCACCAGCACTGTTTGACAGAGAAGGCTAATGACCTTATAAAGCTACAAATCTCAGGATTTCATCGGATGGAGCTACAGTACTTAAAGTGGTATCAAAATGGTGCAGTATTTCACACTGCAAAGAACCGCCATGCCTGAAGTCAATGTAACTCTATGCTTTTATGGCAGATGATTTTATGCTGAAGTTTGTTTATCTTGTGCACTTCTCCTGATGAAGTATAAGTACATGTTTTGTCTCAAGCTCCCAACAGAATACTTCCCGTTAATTGATGTAAACAGCAATATTTTCTGTTGGCTGTCATTTAGAAGTTTCAATAATGTGGATGTGGATGTCTCAGTTTTCTCTATGAGCTGCAATAACTTCTATTATATTTGGTATTCCCTTCCTTTGACAACAGGATGAGCAAAGTGCTGCACCATGGATGCTGCCAGCTCCTCATTAGCCCTAGCCAGTGCAGCCAATGTTGAGGAATACTGGGAGCTGTAGTCCAACAAAACCTTGAAAACTACACTTTGCCCTGCCAATATCAATGTACTATACATTAAAAAAAAAAAAAAGGTTTCCAAGCTTCATGACTGCTGTGAAAGAGAACAAATGTTGCAGGGCCAGAAACCAAAGAGGCATTAGGGAGTGTAGATTTTAGAAAGGACTTCTTTACACTGCACAGTTTTGATCTTCCCAAGAACATGAAAGTCCAGATTGCTGCAAACATAACATGGTAGCACATGGGAAATGAAGTAAATGATAATATTAAAAGGTCATAAAAGTAATGGGGGGTGGAACAATATTGAAGAAGGATGAAGGATTCAAAAGTGTATTGTGTGGTATGTGTGTGAGGCAGGATAAAACTCTAGTGCAGATTATTCTTTAATATTCACGTAGGCGCATTCATGCCATTCTTTCATGCACCCCATGTGTTGCCAATTTTTAAATAGTCAACAAAACCAAATGAAAACATGGAGATTCCAATCAGAATAGACCTAGTGTACTGTAGTGGTTCTCAAAGGGTGAGGTGGAATTGCTCAATGGGGGGGGGG
>NW_024803563.1:0-7531 GCF_019175285.1 Sceloporus undulatus | reverse complement strand
GTGTGTGTGTGTGTGCGTGAGAGAGAGAGATAATACAGCATCACAAACAAAAATCATATCTGACTGTAATGAAAAATCATAAAAGAATCCAGTAACACATTTGAAGCTGATTGGGACCGGGGGGGGGGGTAGATTTCTAATACAAGCTTCAGTCTGGTTCATCAGATCTGATGGACTGGGACCCATGAAATCTTATTACAAAATTCCACCCTCCTCCTTGGGTAGCCTCAAAAGTTCCCCTACATTTATGCCTTCATATGCTAAAACATCTGAAATATTCCTAAAACCAAAACGTTTTTTCATGGGTAGCTGAAATAGTGACACCTTTGATTTCTGATGATTCAGTGTACACGAACTTTGTTTCATGCATGAAATGATTTAAAATGTTGTATAAAATTACCGTTAGACTATGTGTATAAGGTGTATATAAAACATAAATGATTTTTTTGTGTGTTTAGATTGAGTGCCATTTTCAAAATATCTCACGATGTATGTATATGCAAATCTAGGGTATTCCATAATTCCCCCCCCCCCAAAAATGCAAAATCCAAAACACTTCTAGTCCCAAGTATTTTGGATAAGGGACATGTAACCTGTACAACTAAAATGAACAGGAGCATCCTGCACTGTAGTATTTGGTTGCAATTCCTTTTCAATATACAGCTCCAGGAGCCCTGGTGGTGCAGTGGCCTGTACTGCAGCCACTTACTCACAAACCATAAGGTTGTGAGTTCAGTCCCAGCCACGAGGCTCAAACTTGATTCAGGCTTGCATCCTTCCAAGGTCATTAATATGAGTACCCAGATTGTTGGAGGCAATTAGTTTACACTTTGTAAACCGCTTAGAGTGCTTAGTGCACTGATATGTGATATAAAAATGTACTTGTTATTGCTATTGCTACTAAGAAACCCTGAGGCTTGGTTAGGATGACTAGTGTGTAACCAAAGAGGAAATACAGTACTAAGAAAAGACACATGGCAAATGAATAAATTCTTCAAATACCAATTGAAATGAATTTCTTCCCAATACACACTAGGCAAATTTGATATGGACAGTTATTCCCAGCATGTAACAACCCATTTCTTACTTGTCCACCATTTAGATAATAAAGAAGATAAGACTTTCAGGGGGAGGGCGAAAGGTGGCAACCACCAATGTTTGAACAAACATGGATACAAACCTACAATTTTAAGAAGTCATTGAAAGGATATGTTTCGGTCTCTGTTCCTTTTACACTCAGTTAAATAAAAAAAAACAAAGACAAAAAAAAAGAATTCAAACAACTAGCAATTTTTAATAAATTCTATAGAAAAGGAAGATAAATGATGCAGGTCACTTATCTCCTATTGAGCATGGTAGAAGTGGTTTGCCCCTTATATTGCAGGACGACTAATGTAACTATGGAATAATTTAGCTCATGATGTATTAACATGGAGTCACCTTATGATGTAGCCCTTATACACCTTGTCTACATGGGTGATGTATGTCAAATTCCTCTGGGCTTGCTGCATCCTCTTTACGCGACCCTGAATTGGATCTAGACTATCTTTGCAACACTCAGAACTGATTTGGGGCTTTCTCTCCGTAACCGACATTTAAATAATTGACCTTTTACTGTCAGTTTTTGGTTCACTTCACAGTGATAATAATAGCTGCCTTTTCACTGACAGTTCCCATAATCTGTACAGTGCCACCACTATGGGTGTGACTCACTCTGAGGTCAGAATGAGAAGCACTGCAAAGATAGCATGGGGCTGCATAGGAAAGCAGACACTTGTTTGCAGCAAGAGCCAAAAGTGGACAGCAAAAGAGAGCAGGTAAAGAGTGAATTTGGGGGGGGGGGGGATTGGTGCCAGGATACTCTGGGGGAAGTCCAGAGTAGTCTGGCAAGTGTACACCGAACCAGACCACATAAGAAAGAATTAATTATTAAATCCTCTTCCCCCATTCCTTTTGACTGAAAAACAGGAAGAGAACAGGGGATTTAACCACATGGTTTCATGTTGCATGCATGTTTTCTGCTCATAGTGGAAGCTGCTTCAAGGTATACTCCAGTTCCACACAGAGTCTAATTACAGACTCATGAGGGGAGGGAGAACTGTTAAGAATTTCCCACTGGCCTCCCACTCATCTGTCTCTACCTTATGTTCACTGACTTTCCATTAAACTAGACACACAGAAATGTAGACACAGCACAGGGCAAAAATATGCTCACTGTTGACAGGTATGATGGCAAATCTACAAAATTACTGTGGAATAGATAATTAGCATACTTCCAGCCTGTACATTATGTTTTACACCTAATGTTTGTTCTCACTCATTTAATTATTTGCCATTAATATTAAAGAGTAAAAAGATGAAGGCGGGTTCTTTCTTTTTTTAAAAAATGAAGTGTATAAATGGTATAGCTAATCATTTCTAACAATTATGGTAAAATAGCATTGACATTTCTAGCTCCTTAAAATTATGCAAATAACTGAGTGGCAAAGTACTGTAGATCTTTTTTTTTTTCTAAGAGAACACTGCTGTTTAAAGTGGTGTTGTATGTCAAGTAGGGTATGGTGTGAATACTTTGATTAGAGTAGTCCTTCTTTCTATGCCCATCTTTTCTGCTGCACATAACTGCATGCCATCTGGTTGCCCGCTGACCTGATTAGAATTCAGAATGAAGCGCGTTCATTCTTGAGGACATAGCCATGCTTTGATTTTGGAAGAACGAATTTAAAGCAAATGTGTTTCAAATCTGGTCTTCACTGCATTCAAGTCATCCACATTTTGTCTGTCTGAGAGGAATGGATTATGAGTGTTTAGCCTCACCAGCATCTCATAAGGATTGCTAAGTCCTTAACTGCTGTATAACATGCTGACAGAACACAACCATTCTGTTGAGTTCAAGAGGACTTATGCCCGGTTAAGTGGGCATAGCATTGCAGCATCAATGTTTCAGGTCAGCTTAGTTAACAATGGATGTAATATGAAATAATGAACCTTCTTAGTAGGAATTGTCATGCCCAGCCTGCAGAATGACTTGGAGGACTCGGAGGATGAGCCATAGACTCTGGGACCTGAGCCTGTAATTGGGGAGCCTGAGGCTGGCCCAAGCTCTGCTATAGCAGAGTCTGTGGCCTCTCCAGAGGTTCAGTGGCCAAGTCTGCTTGTGGCCGAGTCTGGGGACATAGAGGAGAATCAGGGAGCGTTGAGCCAAAAAGGGAGGGCCTTCGAAGGTCGCTGAGGCTTTATCAGAAACGTGCTGGTAATCAGACACACCTGAACATCTCCTGCCTGCCTATATAAACAACCAGAGAATGTGTGTCTAGTTGCCAGTGATTATCTGTCCTCCTTGAAGAAAGAGTCTGGCTCCCATGGCTCTTTCGACCTAACCCTTGCTTCTTGGTCTGCTGACCCATCTTGATTATCTAGAATCGTTGACCTTGGACTGCCTTATCAACCTGCCTATCTGCTACCATGAATCTCGGACGGTTTGACAACTCTTCTGGTAATCTCTCTTCTGATACTGCATTTAGACTCAAATGCTGTGTTGCTTTGCACTGCTGGGTAGTGGTTTGTTTGTTGGGGAACTACACTGGTCTTATCAGCCATTTGGCCATTTTCCCGGACAGGAATGTAAACAGTCTCAGAGCTCCGTCTCCAGGCCTAGCACACAGGACAGCCTCTGGGCTCGGAAACTGAAGCCCTGGCCCTGGCGCTGGCTCCTTCCAGCCAAGAGGGCTCTCAATCAAGCCTCTGAGCCCTGTTGGCTGAAGGGAGCCAGCGCCAGTGCCAGGGCTTGAGTTTTGGAGCCTAGAGGCTCCTTCCTAGGTGTGAGGCTCCAAGACTCAAGTCCCAGCCCCAGCCCCAGCTAACTGGGTGGCAAGCTCTGCCCCCAAAGTCAAGCTGGGGAAGGATGGAAGAAGGTAAGAAAGTAGGGAGAGGGGAGAGGGGAGGGAGGAGAGGAGAGGGAGCAAAGGGCGAGGTGGTAAGGGACTTTTGTCTTCAATGGCAGTGCTTGCCATCCATGGAAGCTCAAATCCACAGATGGCAAATCCGAAGATAAGGAGGGCCCACTGTATGGATCCTTTCATCCTGTGTGCTACATCAAACTTCCCATCTGTGAAAGTTTATGAACAGTTATATCTGAGTCCTAGCTAATGTATCAAAATCCAAAGATGTGAATCAACTATTCAACAATCCTTAAACCTTCTCTTCTACCAAAATTAATAATAACTTTTCCAAATATTAATCTCTACAATAACAAAAATTATTGCTCTTATTCTGGCTATTGTCTTATTGTTCTAATATTTATTTATTTATTTATTTATTTATTTATTGTGGTATTTATACCCTGTTATTCAGCCCTAAAGGCTATCAGAGTGGCTTACAATCATTATTTTTAATTAGCCGGGTCTCTAACATTTTGTAGTTGTTTTCTTATCTAACTTATATTACAATAAAGACATAGCTCTACACTGTGATTCACACAAGTCTTGTCAAATCATAGATACCAGCATGAGGCTAAGTGAGTGAGGTAGTAGATTGGTAATTATGCTTGCAAGGACCTACTGTATAAATATTCTGAATAAAATTCTCTCACAAACAAAGGGGCTCAACAGACTGCCCTGAAAGAGCGGGCTGGAGGCACCCGTTTTTGCTGCTGAGGGATGTTGCAGCAGCCAAACTGCATGGTGTCCCTCCGCACCAAAAAGAACCTGCTAAAAGCAGGTTCCTTTTTGGTTCTTACAGTGGATGCCATGAGTGTGCCATTGGCGCACTGTCATGCATTGACGATGGAAGTGTCATCATGGATGGGAGGTTGCCATGATGGCACCACTGCTAAGCGCTAGGGCTCAGAAGCGTGCAGATATTCCATACTCTCAAGCCCTAATTTTGGCCCCAGGCAATCTGTACCAGGCCAAAGTAACCGTTGGAAGGAGTTCCCTATCAGTTCAGTAGAGTCCTCTGATCCATTTTAATGGTCAACATTGGCAAATAGTCATTGTTAGTGACTGCAGCATCATGAAATGACCTGTTTTTTGTGGGCCTTTGTTGATGACTCACCATATAACAAACTAGACATGAAATTAAATGGTGTGTTGGTGTATAGTGGGCCCTCAACATTTGCAGGTTTCCCTTTAGCGGTTTTGTTTATTCACAGGCTTGTGCACTAGCTGCTGCTGAAGTAGGTCAGCATCCTTGCCCTCTCTTACTCTTTAACAACCTAAAAGCCAAACTCCTGGTTTTATAGACAAAAGCAACAGTAGCAGCTGCTGCAGCCACTGGATCATTCTCCACACCCCTTTTTTCTCCTTTCTCCCATCTCCTGCCAACAGCCCCAGTGTCAACCTCCCAGTTTTAACAGGATCTTTCTTTACATCTCTTCTTTCTCCTTCTTTGTTTCTACTGCAAAAAGCCCCAACACCCCTTCTTTTATAGATCTCGGATATGGAGAAGGATACTGGAAAAGCCAGAAACATGGCGCTGGGGTTGTTGGAAGGAGAGGAGAGAAAAGAGAAAGAATTTCTCTCTAGAGATATTCACAGAGCTTCCACCTTTATGGGGGAGAGGCTGGGCCCCAAACCCCCATGAAAGTGGAGGGCAGCTGAGTGTATATCTCATTCTTTTTTGTTTTCTTTTTAAAAAACCATATGCATTATGAAATGAAACAGTCTAGTTCCACAATGCTTTCAACAACCCCTGCAAGCTTTGGTTCAGAAAGGATATGCTTGAAGTGTACAATCCCACCCACTCATTCCATTCTTGCCTTTGTTTTATTATGAAGAATCCATTCATTTGACTTTTTCTTAGTAAATATGTCATTATTTTTCCATTTAAACAACTTTTTTTAAAAAACAAATAAATAAACAAACAAACAGAATGTTCAGTCTTGTATTCTTAAGAAATATAAACCTTGCTACTATAACACACATGCTTCTCTAATGATACATGGCAGATCTCACAATTTCTAACCTAATGATCCAAACTTACTGTTTGGCTATGTAAGGTGTGAATAGCTATGTAAGTTAGGAACAAAAAAGAAATTTGTTGGTTTCTTACTTCCCCTTAAAAATGTCAGCTTCATAACTTCCAAGGCTGGCAATCAAACAACATTTTATGATATCTTATATCTATACATTTTGATGCTTGACAAGTGTTTTGGTAAAGAAGAATATGCACAAAGACATGCAAATTTAGAGGGTGCACATTACTAGAAAGGAAAGAAATATATTTGAAAAATGTACACAAACATTCTTCAATCACTTGAGAAACCTGTTGACTATACAGCCATTGGTTTTTGGAATATTATTTTTAAAAAATATTTTCAAGCTGTGGATGGTTGACTCCATGGATGCAGAATACATGGATACGGGGGGTCAGCTGAAAACACAAAGTATTGTATGGAAGGGGAAAATCTATCACACATACAAACACACTGGAGATTATCATACACAGATGGGATAGGAATGGGATTGCTCCCCCATCCTTATCCCATCATTAACCCATCCATGAGTACAATAGGACAAAAGGCTTTCACATTGTAGCACCAATCTCACCATTTACCCATCATTAAAGTGGCACTGCAATAACGCGAAATTCTGTAAATGCAAAATGTCGGCCAATGTTGCTTTAATGACGGGTTAATGATGGGATCTGAGCAACATCATCTCTCAACATGATATAGTACTTTGAGGAGAAAACAATTTCTGAGAAATCCTCCAATTTCTGAGAACTGCAACAAAAAGGCTTTTAGGGGTATGTTCACAGCAAAAAGAAGACGAAGGAAATGGTAGGGCCACTATGTGGAGAAGACAGCAAAATGGTAAAAGGGGAAAGAGAAAAGAAAGAGAAGAAATTACTCAACGCCTTTTTTTGTCTCAGTTTTCTCACAATAGGAAAAAAGTGCTCAACCTGAGGAAAATGGAGCAGAGGACAAAATGCTGCACAGAATAGGTAAAGAAGTAGTACAAGAATATTTTGTTGATGTAAATGAATTAAAGTCTCCGAAATCAGAGGAACTACATTCAAGGGTGAGATAGATGAATTTTTAATATTAATATTCCTACTATAGATTTATAGAAATGGCTGTACTATGGATATAGAAATGAGCTTTCTGGAGTCAAGGTTGTGTGTGTGCGAAAGAGAAAATGCTGAACAGGATTTTCAGTAAAATGTTTAGAGAACAAGTTGACCTTTGCAAGCATCAAAACGACTACCTTGCTTTGAAAACCAAAACAATTAGGAAGAACATCCTTGGATGGGGAAATAACACACAGAGTGATAGAGTAATGGAATATTCCAAATGAGTCAAAAATGTATTTTAATGTATTCACAATTCTGTGTCCTAATAGAATGAAAGTTTTTATACGTTCGCACTTTGAATCAGCCAATAGAATACATTTTTAGGGACCACATTGTTGGAATTACCTATATGAACAGCCATTTTCTTTGCTTTGGGGCCTCAATTCTTTGGAATTTGATTTCCACTGTGAACTTTTTTGCCAGCAAATAAATAGTTTGGATTTTCAGCTTTCTGAGT
>NW_024803562.1:0-7543 GCF_019175285.1 Sceloporus undulatus | reverse complement strand
CATGACATCCTTTCAAATATTTAAACAGGGCTATCATATCGCCTCTTAACCTTCTTTTCTCCAGGCTAAACATCCCCAGCTCCCTAAGTCGTTCCTCATAGGGCATGGTTTCCAGACCCTTCACCATTTTTGTTGCCCTCCTTTGGACACGCTCCAGTTTCTCAATGTCCTTTCTGAATTGTGGTGCCCAGAACTGGACACAATATTCTAGGTGGGGCCTGACCAGAGCAGAATATAGTGGCACTATTACTTCTCTTGATCTAGACACTATACTTCTATTGATGCAGCCTAAAATAGCTTTGGCCTTTTTAGCTGCCGCATCACACTGTTGACTCATGTTCAACTTGTGGTCTACTTGGACTCCTAGATCCCTTTCACACGTAGTTTCATTCAGCCAGGTGTCACCCATCCTATATCTGTGCATTTTATTTTTCCGCCCTAAGTGCAATACCTTACATTTCTCCGTGTTGAATTTCATTTTGTTAGCTTTGGCCCAGCTTTCTAGTCTATTCAGGTCATTTTGAATCTTGATCCTGTCCTCTGGGGTATTAGCTATTCCCCCTAATTTGGTGTCATCTGCAGATTTGATAAGTATGCTCCCACTTCTGTCATCCAGGTCATTGATAAAGATGTTGAATAACACTGGGCCCAGGACAGAGCCCTGTGGGACCCCACTGGTCACTTCTCTCCAGGATGAAAAGGAGCCATTGTTGAGCACCCTTTGGGTTCGGCTGGTCAACCAATTACAGATCCATTTAACAGTTCCTTTGTCTAGCCCACATTTTACAAGCTTGTTTGCAAGTATGTCATGGGGAACTTTGTCAAAGGCCTTAGTGAAATCAAGATATACTATATCCACAGCATTCCCTTCATCTACCAAGCTGGTAATTTTATCAAAGAAAGAGATCAGGTTTGTCTGGCATGACTTGTTTCTCTGAAACCCATGTTGACTTTTTGTGATGATGGCATTGCCTTCTAGATGTTTACAGACTCTCTGTTTAATGATCTGCTCCAGAATCTTTCCAAGTACTGATGTCAGACTAACTGGACGATAATTGTTGGGATCCTCTTTTTTCCCCTTTTTGAAGATGGGGACAAAGTTTGCCCTCCGCCAGTCTGCTGGGATCTCTCCTGTTTTGCAGGAGTTTTCAAAGATTATTGCCAATGGCTCCGATATTACATTTGCCAGTTCTTTTAATACCCTTGGATGGAGTTCATCTGGTCCCGGAGACTTAAATTAATTTAGATTAACAAGGTGTTCCTCTACTATCTCTTTACTTATTCTGTGCTGAAATTCCTCTATTCTGTCCTCTGCTCCATTATCCTCAGGTTGAGCACCCTTTGCCTTTTCTGAGAAGACTGTGGCAAAGAAGGTGTTGAGTAATTCTGCCTTTTCTCTGTCTTCTGTTAGCATTTTGCCATCCTCTCGACGCAGTGGCCCTACCGTTTCCTTCTTCTTCCTTTTGCTGCGGACATATCCAAAAAAACCCTTTTTATTGTTCTTAACCTCTCTAGCAAGCCTGAGTTCATTCTGTGCTTTAGCTTTTCTGACTTTACCCCTACACATGCCTGCTATTTCTTTGAATTCCTTTTTTGTGATTTCCCCCTTTTTCCATTTCTTATACATGTTCCGTTTAAAACTTAGCTCAGTTGAAAGTTCCTTAGTCATCCATCCAGGTTTCTTGAGACACCTCCCGTTTTTCTTTCTCACTGGAATGGTTTGAAATTGTGCCTTCAGTATCTCTCTTTTGAGAAACTCCCATCCGTCCTGAACTCCTTTATCTTTTAGTATTTCTGACCATGGAATCGCTCTCCATACTTCTCTAAGTTTACTGAAATCCGCTCTCCTAAATTCTAGGATGCGTGTCTGTCTATGCCTGGCTTCTCCTTTCCACTGTATTACAAACTCCAGGAGAACATGGTCACTTCCACCTAATGATCCCACTACTTGCACCCCATTAACCAAGTCATCCTTCTTGGTTAGGATCAGATCTAAAATAGCTGACCCCCTTGTTGCCTCTTCCACCTTTTGGACCATGAAATTGCCTTCCAGGCAAGTGAGGAATTTGTTAGGCCTTGAGGATTTTGCTGAGTTTGACTTCCAGCAAATATCAGGATAGTTGAAGTCGCCCATCACTACAACATCTCTCTTTTCTGACTGTGTAGTCATCTGTTCTAAAAAGATATCATCCAATTCCTCAGTCTGACTTGGGGGTCTGTAGTAGACTCCCACCGTAACATCCTTGTTGTTTCCCTCCCCTTTGATTCTTATCCAGATGCTCTCCACCTGGCTTCCATGATTGATGTCCAGGATGGTGTAATATCACTGGTGTAAATATCTCTGACATATAGTGCTATTCCTCCTCCTTTCCTGTTTGGCCTATTTCTCTTAATAAGGTTATACCCCTCTAATCATGAGACTCATCCCACTAGGTTTCAGTGATGCCTATTATATCATATTTGCTTTGTTGTACTAGGAGTTCGAGTTCATCTTGCTTATTTCCCATGCTCTGTGCATTAGTGTAGAGACATCGCAGACCTTGGTTCCCTTTTACTTGCTGCCTGTGCAAGTTTTTTTGCCTCCCACTGTTGGATCCTTGCACTGTTTGCCTTGTTTCCTCTATGTCAGTTTGACTATTTTCGCCATCCCTTTCGCCTTCCTTAATATTGTCTCTCTTCCCCTCGGAACTCAGTTTAAAGCCCTCCTGATCAAGTTCTTGAGACTGTTGGCAAAAACATTTCTTCCAACTGGCGTGAGATGCAACCCGTCTGTTGCAAGAAGTCCCTCCTCATGGAACCGCAGCCCATGATCGAAGAATCCAAATCCTTCTCGGCGGCACCATCTGCGAAGCCAGTTGTTCACATCCGCTATTTTCCTCTCCCTTCCTGGACCATGCCCTTCAACTGGCAGAAGAGACGAGATGACAACCTGTACATCCATTCCTTTCAGCTTCCTACCAAGCGCCTCGTAATCCCTTTTGATGTTCTGAAGGCTGTGTCTTGCAGTATCATTAGTTCCCACGTGGACCAAAAGGAAGGGGTATTGGTCAGTAGGCTTGACCAGTCTTGTCAGCCTCTTTGTCACATCCCGGATCTTTGCACCTGGAAGACAACACACCTCTCGAGACATCTTGTCAGGCCTACAAATCACTGCTTCTGTACCCCTCAGCAAGGAGTCCCCCACTACGACCACACGCCTCCTCCGAGGCTTAGCAGCGACTGTTCCCTCGGGTGGGACTCTCAGGCTCCCCTGCTCTGTCCCTGAAGTCTGTCCATGCTGCTCTTCTTCATCCTCCTTGATATGGGAAAGAGCTTTGAATCGATTCTCTAGCTGCAAGCTCCCCGAACAATTCCTTCTTGGCTTACTTCTCTTTGTGACATTCCTCCAGATGTCTGCCTCCTCTGTTTGGCAAGTGACCTCTTCCACCTTAGCATCTTCCTCTGCGTGGTACTCATCCAAGATGGTTAGTTCTATTGTGTCCAGGAAATCCTCTTGTTCCCTAATATGCTGAAGTGTAGCTACTCTGGCCTCTAGCTGCTGCACTTTCTCCTCCAAGAGTGCTACCAACTTGCACTTGGTGCATGTGAAGTTCTCGACTTCTGTAGGCAAGAAGAGAAACATCCCACAAGAGTTGCAGGTGACTGCAGCAGATCCCTCGCTGTCCATACTGCAAAGTCTTTAGTAATGAATATAACAGTCAATCTAGTGGGAATACTTCTTTAAAGGAATGTACTGGCTGCTATCTTACACTTAAAGGGAAGGTTCTGTTTCAATATCTGATCCTAACCTGATGCCACTTGAGCAGAGTTAAAGAAAATTAAAATTCGCGCTCCTCTCCTTCTCCTCTCTCTGGCCGGACTGCTCTGAAAGGCTCTGGAAGTTGGTATATAAAGCTAGTCTGCTAGCTCCGTCCCCTTGTGACTCACAGATGTGACTCACAGAAGCTCCACCCTTTCAGCAATAAGCACACGGTCTCGAGCACACGGTCTCAAAATGGCTGCCAAGCAGCTCCTCTCCTTCTCCTCTCTCTGGCCAGACTGCTCTGAAAGGCTCTGGAAGTTGGTATATAAAGCTAGTCTGCTAGCTCCGCCCCCTTGTGACTCACAGATGTGACTCACAGAAGCTCCACCCCTTCAGCAACAAGCACACGGTCTCGAGCACACGGTCTCTAAATGGCTGCCAAGCAGCTCCTCTCCTTCTCCTCTCTCTGGCCGGACTGCGAGAATTGCTTTCTAGATGTTCACAGACTCTTTGTTTAATGATCTGCTCTAGAATCTTTCCTAGTACTGATGTCAGACTAACTGGACGATAATTGTTTGGATCCTCTTTCTTCCCCTTTTTGAAGATAGGGACAACGTTTGCCCTCCTCCAGTCTGCTGAGACTTTTCCTGTTCTCCAGGACTTCTCAAAGATTGTCGCCAATGGCTCCGATATTACACTTGCCAGTTCTTTTAATACCCTTGGATGTAGTTCATCTGGTCCTGGAGACTTATATTTGTTTAGGTTAAACAGGCATCCCTGTACTATCTCTTTGCTTATTCTGTGTTGAAATTCCTCTTTTCTGTCCTCTGCTCCATTATCCTCAGGTTGAGTTCCCTTTGCCTATATATATATATATATATATAGAGAGAGAGAGAGAGAGAGAGTCCTTCTCAACAATTATAAGTCTTGGGCAGGGGCAATGTGTGACCCTACAGAAGTTGTATAGCATTCCTCACCACTGAAAAGGATGACTAGGACTCATAGCACATGCAGTCAAGCAACATCTGGAGGGTTTCATTTTGTCCACCCTGATTTATGTACTTATACCAACAATTTAAAAATATGCTTGTAAGTAGGAATCCAAAAAAAAATTACATTAGTCAGGTCCAAAGGGTTTACTAGTGTGCTGTTGCTGCTCAGTAAAAATAGTGTGCCATTACATTGTGATTCAGTGTTTTCAAGGTCCCTTTCATATTGAAAGTGGTTGTCCAGTAGCCATGCAAGATGACTGGAGAGCTGCAGTTCAAAAAAACCTACCGTATTTTCCGACGTATAAGATGACTTTTTCACCCTCTAAAATTGGGTCAAAAGTCGGGGGTCGTCTTATACGCCGGGTTAAGCCCGGCAACAAGAGAGCCCCGCGGCCCGGTGCGCTCACCTGACCTGTTCCGCTCCGCTGCCAGCCTCCTACTTCCTTCCAGGCCTCTGGAGGCCTTCTGAAGCTGGCAGCCCTGTGCAGGCTTCAAGGGGCCTTCAGAGGCCTCTTCAAGCCGGCAGCCCCGTGTAGGCTTCAAGGGGCCTTTGGAGGACTCTTGAAGCTTGCACGCGTGCATGCAGCTATCTCCCGGCTTCAAGGGGCCTCTGGAGACCTGTGAAGCCGGCAGCCCCACGCAGGCTTCAAGGGACCTCCGGAGGCCTCTTGAAGCCAGCAGCCCCACATAGGCTTCAAGGGGCCTTCAGAGGCCTTTTGAAGCCTGTGCGCATGCGCACGGCCATCTCCCAGCTTCAAGGGGCCTCTGGAGGCCTGTGAAGCCGGCAGCTCCGGGTAGGATTCAAGGGGCCTTCGGAGGTCTCTTGAAGCCTGCACACGTGTGTGCGGCCATCTCCCGGCTTCAAGGGGCCTTCACAGGCCTCTTGGAAGCTGGCAGCCCTGCGCAGGCTTCAAGGGGTTTTCGGAGGCCTCTTGAAGCCGGCAGCCTCGCGCAGGCTTCAAGGGGCCTTCGGAGGCCTCTTGAAGCCTGTGCGCGTGGCCAGCTCTTGGCTTCAAGGGACCTCCAGAGGTCTCTTGAAGCCTGTGCGCACGGCCGGCTGACAGCTTCACAGGTCTCTTGGAGGCCTCTTGCAGCCTGCGCGTGTGCGCACGGCTGGCTGCAGGCTTCACAGGAAGAGGGGTAGTCTTATACGGTGAGTATATCCTAAACTGTATATTTTTATTGAAAAAGTTGGGGTTCATCTTATACGCCGGAAAATACGGTATTCCAAACTACCTTGAAAATATTGAAATAGTTGGACAGTTTTTTGTATTGTGGCTATTGATTAATGACGTCTGGAAATATGATGAAACACCTGAATATTGTTGTAGCATTTCTGGTCTCACAGTAAGTTGATGATGGGGCAACGTAGTCCTCCAGAGTCACATTTAGTTGCAGAATCCACACAGAATGAGACCCGTAGTGTAGACAACCTGTGAATATATAATCCAAAAAACCAATGCTAAAACCCTATGATTAAACCTCAAAACATTTGAAATTTTGTGGGTTTAGCAGATACTCCACAATTCACTCCCTAAGTTCACGTATATGAGGGTTAAACACCCTGAAACCTCTTCGTTGCCATGTTTGTGTGTGTGCTTATTTATCTGTAGTGTGTCGCTTGTCCAGTTGTGATTGTTCAATTTAGTGGCAAGTTCAAGAAATTCTGAAACTTTAAAGTGAAATCTTCCCAAGCAGGACTTTGCACTCAGGATATAATAAAGTTTTCTATGTATAACATGTCAGTTTGCTCAACTTAACAAATATTTTTATGGATTTAACAGTTTTTTTTAAAAAAAAAACTTGAATCTTAAGGTTTTTTAAAAAATGGGTGGCATGTATTCTGACAGTCTTTATTTTATTGTGACTGTGGCATAACTTAGGAAATGAAAAAATGTGTAGATGCAAAGCTGGAAAAGACTGAACACTGAGACACAAAATGTTTACAGATCTGTTTGAATGAATGTAATCCACAAGGTTACAGACTGGAAGCATTTAACTTCAAAGTACTGTTCTTTCTAAATTGGAAAATGCAAAACTGTGTAGAGCAACCACTCAGCCACATTTTGTTCATTTGTAAACAAGTGATGTTTACCTTTTCCACTTATAGCCTTACGTTATTTTAAAACCCATTTCTTGCATTTCATGCCAAATAAAATATGCAAAGTAGCTGTCAATTTTCATTTCCATTAATAGCTGCATGTCTATTTGCATACATCATTTTAGAAATGAAAACTTTTTTAGAAAGTAACTACTTTTTGTATGGAGGATGGGGATACGAGAAAAAACAAATCCTGAAAGCGTCTTCGTACATCAGGTTTTCCTCAGAATTTCAATTGAAGTTGATTGGTTTTTCACAAGGGAAAAACGAGTTAGAAAGATGTTTTAAAACTTTATTCAATACAGTGGTACCTCGGGTTACGAAATTAATTCGTTCCGCGGCTAATTTCGTAACCCGAAAAACCTTCGTAAGCCGAATTGCCATAGGCGCTAATGGAAAAATAGCTCGCTGCTGCCCTCCGGTGGCGGAAAATAGCGCCGAGGTTTTTTCGTAACCCGAAAAAACCTTCGTAAGCCGAAACAATAAATCCCTATGGGATTTTTTCGTAACCCGAAAAATTCGTAACCTGGGTAATTCGTATCCCGGGGTACCACTGTATTTATAAAGCATTTTCAAGTCAGAGTGTAAAGGTAAAATGAAAGATAAGTTGTGCCTGCATAGTTAAAATATTGTAAGAAAAAAAAAGCCTGCTTTCCTGCCATTTTTTTTAGATTATATAAATGATCTTCACTGAACAAAATATGATAG
>NW_024803561.1:5833-7546 GCF_019175285.1 Sceloporus undulatus | reverse complement strand
TCCCCTGGTCAGAATGGCTCTAAAGAGGGGATCCTGGGTGTTGCTTTCATCCCTGAAGAGGAGGCATTTTTCATCCCATCAGGACTCCTTCCTCTCGGGCTGCATCCCCCAGAATCCCCTGGTCAGAATGGCTCTGAAGAGGGGGTTCTGGGTGTTGCTTCATCCCTGAAGAGGAGGTATTGCTCTTCCACTCAGGACTCCTTCCTCTCCAACTGCATCCCCCAGAATCTCCTGGTCAGAATGCCTCTAAAGAGGGCATTCTGGGTGTTGCCTTCATCCCTGAAGAGGAGGCATTTTTCATCCCATCAGGACTCCTTCCTCTCGGGTTGCATCCCCCAGAATCCCCTGGTCAGAATGGCTCTAAAGAGGGGATTCTGGCTGTTGCCCTCATCCCAGAAGAGGAGGCATTGCCCCTCCAATCAGGACCCTTTCCTGCTGGACTGCATCCCCCAGAATGCCTGGTCAGAATGGCTCTAAAGAAGAGATTCTGGCTGTTGCTTCATTCCTGAAGAGGAGGCATTGCTCTTCCACTCAGGACGTCTTCCTCTCAGGCTGCATCCCCCAGAATCCCCTGGTCAGAATGGCTCTAAAGAGGGGCTTCTAGGTGTTGCCCATAGGAACCCCCAAAGAGAGGAAGAGGGGCTGCACATTTGTACATTAGAGAATGGCAAAGGAGACTCTTTGGACAGAGCTCCAGAGGAAGATGGAGGAAGAGCAGTAGCTGCAGAAAGGGAACTGAACCCCAAGAGAGAGAGAAAGAAAAAAGGGGACCCCCAAGAAACCTTCCACTCTGCCCCATGGCCTTCTTCCTCTGGCCTCACTCAGTCCCAGGTTGGCCGTAGAGAAAGGGAACTGACCCCCAAGAGAGAGAGAAAGAAAGAGGGGGACCCCAAGACCCCTTCCTCTCTGCCCCATGGCCTTCTCCCTCTGGCCCCTCTCAGTCCCAGGTTGGCCTTAGAGAATGGGAACTGAACCCAAAGAGAAAGAGAAACAGGGGGACCCCCAAGACCTCTTCCTCTCTGCCCCATGGCCTACGCCCTCTGGCCCCTCTCAGTCACAGGTTGGCCTTAGAGAATGGGAACTGACCCCCAAGAGAGAGAGAAAGAAAGAGGGGGACCCCTAAGACCCGGTCCTCTCTGCCCCATGGCCTACTCCCTCTGGCCCCTCTCAGTCTCAGGTTGACCTTAGAGGAAGGGAACTGACCCCCCCACCAGAAAAAGAAAGAGGGGGACCCCCAAGACCCCTTCCTTTCTGCCCCATGGCCTTCTCCCTTTGGCCCCTCTCAGTCCCAGGTTGGCCTTAGAGAATGGGAACTGACCTCCAAGAGAGAAAGAGCATGATCCCCAAGACCCCTTCCTCTCTGCCCCATGGCTTTCTCCCTCTGGCCCCTCCCAGTCCCTGGTTGGCCTTAGAGAAAGGGAACTGACCCCCAAGAGAGAGAGAAAGATCTGCCCCATGACTTTCTTCCTCTGGCCCCTCTTCAGTCTCAAGTTGGCCTTAGAGAAAGGGCTGACCCCTAAGAGAGAGGGAGAGAAAGAGAGTGACCCCCAAGACCACTTCCTCTCTGTCCCATGGCCTTCTCTCTCTGGCCCCTGTCAGTCCCAGGTTGGCCTTAGAGAAAGGGAAATGACCCCCAGGAGAGAGAGAGAGAGAAAGAGGGGAACCTCAAGACCCCTTCCTCTCTGCCCCAGGGCCTTCTCCCTCTGGCCCCTC
>NW_024803561.1:1313-5733 GCF_019175285.1 Sceloporus undulatus | reverse complement strand
CAGGTTGGCCTTAGAGAAAGGGAACTGACACCCAGGAGAGAGAGAGAGAAAGAGGGGAACCTCAAGACCCCTTCCTCTCTGCCCCAGGGCCTTCTCCCTCTGGCCCCTCTCAGTCCCAGGTTGGCCTTAGAGGAAGGGACCTGACACCCAGGAGAGAGAGAGAAAAAGGGGAAACCCAAGACCCCTTCCTCTCTGCCCCAGGGCCTTCTCCCTTTGGCCTCTCTCAGTCCCAGGTTGGCCTTAGAGAAAGGGAACTGACACCCAGGAGAGAGAGAGAAAAAGGGGAAACCCAAGACCCCTTCTTCTCTGCCCCAGGGCCTTCTCCCTCTGGCCTCTCTCAGTCCCAGGTTGGCCTTAGAGAAAGGGAACTGACCCCTAAGAGAGAGAGAGGGGGGACCCCCAAGACCCCTTCCTCTCTGCCCTATGGCCTTCTCCCTCTGGCCCCTCTCAGTCTCGGGTTGGCCTTACAGAAAGGGAACCGACCCTGAGAGAGAGAAAGAGAGTGACCCCCAAGACCACTTCCTCTCTGCCCCATGGCTTTCTCTCTCTGGCCCCTGTCAGTCCCAGGTTGGCCTTAGAGAAAGAGAACTGACCCCAAGAGAGAGAGAAAGAAAGAGAGTGACCTCTAAGACCCCTTCCTCTCTGCCCCATGGCCTTCTCCCTCTGGCCTCTCTCAGTCCCAGGTTGGCCTTAGAGAAAGGGAACTGACACCCACGAGAGAGAGAGAGAGAAAGAGGGGAACCTCAAGACTCCTTCCTTTCTGCCCCAGGGCCTTCTCCCTCTGGCCCCTCTCAGTCCCAGGTTGGCCTTAGAGGAAGGGAACTGACACCCAGCAGACAGAGAGAAAAAGGGGAAACCCAAGACCCCTTCCTCTCTGCCCTATGGCCTTCTCCCTCTGGCCCCTCTCAGTCTCGGGTTGGCCTTACAGAAAGGGAACCGACCCTGAGAGAGAGAAAGAGGGTGACCCCCAAGACCCCTTCCTCTCATCCCCATGGCCTTCTCTCTCTGGCCCATTATCAGTCCCAGGTTGGTCTTAGAGAAAGGGAACTGACCCCCCAACAGAAAAAGAAAGAGGGGACCCCCAAGACCCCTTCCTCTCAGCCCCACGGCCTTCTCCCTCTGGCCCATTATCAGTCCCAGGTTGTCCTTAGAGGAAGGGAACTGGCCCCTCAACAGAAAAAGAAAGAGGGGACCCCTTCTTCTCTGCCCCATGGCCTTCTCCCCTTAGAGACCACCCAAGGGTCATGCAGTAAGGTACTGCACTTTGGGCGGAAAAACGAAAAGCACAGATATAGGATGGAGGACACCTGGCTGAATGAACCTACGTGTGAAAGGGATCTAGGAGTCCAAGTAGACCACAAGTTGAACATGAGTCAACAGTGTAATGCGGCAGCTAACAAGGCCAATGCGATTTTAGGCTGCATCAATAGAAGTATAGTGTCTAGATCAAGGGAAGTCATAGTGCCACTATATTCTGCTCTGGTCAGGCCCCACCTGGAATATTGTGTCCAGTTCTAGGCACCACAATTCAAAAAGGACATTGAGAAACTGGAGTGTGTCCAAAGGAGGGCGACTAAAATGGTGAAAGGTCTGGAAACCATGCCCTACGAGGAACGACTTAGGGAGCTGGGGATGTTTAGCCTGGAGAAGAGAAGATTAAGAGGTGATATGACAGCCCTGTTCAAATATTTGAAGGGATGTCATATTGAGGAGGGAGCAAGCTTGTTTTCTGCTGCTCCAGAGACTAGGACCCGAAGCAATGGAGGCAAACTACAGGAAAAGAGATTCCACCTCAACATTAGGAAGAACTTCCTGACAGTAAGGGCTGTTTGACAGTGGAACAAACTCCCTCGGAGTGTAGTGGAGTCTCCTTCCTTGGAGGTCTTCAAGCAGAGGCTGGATGGCCATCTGTCGGGGATGCTTTGATGGTGATTTCCTGCATGGCAGGGGGTTGGACTGGATGGCCCTAGTGGTCTCTTCCAATTCTATGATTCTAGTCCAACCTCCTGTGGCTTGAATCCATTGCTCTAGATCCTATTCTCTGGAGCAGTAGTAAACAAACTTGCTCCCTCTTCAAAGAGCACAGCTTCAAATCCTTACACAGGGCTATCATGTCACTTAACCTTCTCTTCTCCAGGCTAAACATAGCCATTCCCTCAGTCTCTCCTCACAGGGCTTCATGGTTTCCAGACCCTTCCCCATTTTGGTCACTCTCCTCAGGAGGCCTCTCTGTTGAATAGTCCCTGGCATTGATGTCAGGCTAACTGGTAGGTAATACTTTGGGTCCTCTTTTGTTCCCCTTTTTGAAGATGGAGACAACATTGTCCCTCCTCCAATCTGCTGGGACTTCTCCAGGCGTCCTCAAACATTATTGCCAATGGCTCTGAGATTACTTCTGCCCGTTCTTTCCGTCTGCCTTCCTCCATGAATTCGCACACACATCCTGGGAACATTGAGCTCCAGCCATTTTCCTGCTTACCAAGATGGCACCGGCTCCCATTACTTGTGTAGAACCTGGACTGGCTGAGGGAGTGCAAGGCAGGTCTCTACACACACAACGCACACATTTGTCTCTGCTCACCTTCTGGGATGGTGTCCCCACCTGGCCTCATGGCAGGACCAGTCCTCTAATGCCTTGCCTCTTTCTTGGCAGTTCCTTGGTGCGATTGGAAGAAATTGGGGAGCGGAGCATTTAAGCCAGAGTTTTAGGGAGCACCTTTGGAGGCCCACATAGGGAATTTTTTAAGTTTGCTCTTCACCACTTGAGTCCCTATATTGGGAGAAAGGCAGGATATAAGTCAATAAAACATCCATAACAACAATGTCTGGGTATTCTCTCTGTGTTTTCTTTGACAGAATATCCCAAACCGGATCTCATCTCCCGTCTGGAAGGAGGAGGAGACCCCTTAGACCAGGGCTCCATGGAAGGAGAAGGACCTGCAGGTACCTGCCTAAAAGTCGGTCAAGAGATGTCCTCAGTGGGGATGAAGGGGGCAGAGGGCTTGGGAACGGTCTCTCCTTGTGCTTGATTTTATTGAGAAGAGTCCAACCCATGGGTGAATTGTGAATGACTATGTTGGGCTGGCCATCCCCAGTCACCTCTGGCCCAAGACAAAGGCATGGATAGCAACATCGTTCTTCAGGCCCATATTCCATGCATTTGTTCGGCTTGTCCCCCGGATAGAGTCCCCAGGTTTTAGTGTAATTCATACTTGTAGAACTGCCCTTGGTCCTCCTTCCCTTTTCTGTCTTACCAGGGACTTCCTTTGACTTGGGACAGATAGAAAAGACTGGCACTAGGAAGTTCATTTTCCCATTTCAGGGAGTCTTCTTCCTCTAGTCTTGCTAGACCTGTTGAGTTTCCTTTGCTTCTCAGAAGCTTCTGGAACTAGAAACTCCTCTTGTATAACATGAGGATGAACATCTGAGACTATTGGAGCTAAGGGAGAAATTGACCAGAACAGAATTGGTGATTTCTTGTCTGAGACAGTCTCATATTCCAAAGGAAAGTAAATCATGTTTAAAGGAATGGGGAGAATATAAAATAAAGTAATTCAGATTGATTCTGTGCTTGGCTCCTAATTGGTTTTCCTTTTTCCTGAAGCAGGTAATGAGCAGCAGAGAGAGAACTATGAGGAGCCACCCGCGACGTCAATGGAAATTATGGAGCCTTTCATGGAAACAGAAGAGTTTGGAAATCAAAAGGAACTGAAAAGGAAAAGGGGAAACCAAAGGCAAAACGAGAAGAACAACTCCTCTGCCTCTCAGGATGCCAAACTTTCTGAACATCTGACTTCAGGCTCAGATCAAGAAGAGTGTCCTGTTTGTGGGAGAAAGTGCAAATGCAAATCACAATTAAACACACACTTCAGCGTTTCCATGGGAGAGAGACCACACAAATGCATGGAATGTGGGAAGAGCTTCAATCACAATGGAGATCTACATAAACATCAAAGAACCCACACAGGGGAGAAATACAAACTCATGGAATGTGGGAAGAGCTTCAGTAAGAGTGAACATCTCAGTTCTCATCAGAGGACCCACACAGGAGAGAAACGTTATAAATGCATGGAATGTGGAAAGAGCTTCAGTCACAGTGGAAATCTACATAAACATAAAAGAACCCACACAGGAGAGAAACATTATAAATGCATGGAATGTGCACAGAGCTTCAGTGAGAGTGGAACTCTACGTAAACATCAAAGAACTCACACAGGAGAAAGACCATATAAATGCATGGAATGTGGGAAGAGCTTCAGTGACAGTGGAACTCTACATTTACATCAAAGAACTCACACAGGGGAGAAACCTTATAAATGCATGGAATGTGGACAGAGCTTCCGTCAGAGTGGAACTCTACGTTTACATCAAAGAACTCACACAGGGGAGAAACCTTATAAATGCATGGAATGTGGACAGA
>NW_024803561.1:0-1303 GCF_019175285.1 Sceloporus undulatus | reverse complement strand
ACTTCAGTCGGAGTGGAACGCTACGTTTACATCAAAGAACTCACACAGGGGAGAAACCTTATAAATGCATGGAATGTGGACAGAGCTTCAGTCGGAGTGAAAATCTACGTTTACATCAAAGAACCCACACAGGGGAGAAACCCTATAAATGCATGGAATGTGGCCTGAGCTTCAGTCAGAGTGGAAATCTACACACACATCAAAGATGCCACACTGGGGAGAAACCATATAAATGCATGGAATGTGGGAAGAGCTTCAGTCAGAGTGGAAATCTACATAAACATCAAAGGACCCACACAGGAGAGAAACTATATAAATGCGTGGAATGTGGGAAGAGCTTCAGTCGGAGTGGTAATCTACGTTCACATCAAAGAACCCACATGGGGAAACCCAGAGAAATGTATGAAATGCCGAAAGAGCTTTTCTGAAAAAAGATGAAAAATTAGAAAGTGAAGGGTTTAAACTGCAATGGCTGCCATATTATCAGTTAAGGGAAAGAGAGGATATGAAGAACTGACAGAATAAAGAGGAGTAAATCACAGTTTAAAGTTTTTAAACGCAGATGGTAGTCATTTAATAGGTAAAATGTACAAATTTCTATTTATATTTGACAATGAAGAGCAGGTCAAAAGAATATATCATTAATTGTACAACATAAATTGGGACATCCTATTTGAATGGATCAATGGGGAAAGGTGCTAGGAAAACCTGTACAAAATTATGTATAAATATATATTACCCCAATGAAATGGGCTAAAATGTGTAACAGAGATATATAGCATGAATGCTCTAACGTGGGCTTGGCATCCACCGATTTAAGTATCTGCGGATGACAAACCCCATTAGTTTCAATGGCTGCCCTTGTGCCTGTCCCTATTTAATGCCAGAGGACTTGAGGTCCTGTGGTTTTTGCCATCTGTGGGGCATAAGCATCTTTCGCACCTGAATCAAGAGAGTCAGCAGCTTAAGTCAGTATAGCAACTTCTTGAGGAGAGTATAGACTTTGATTGGTTTTGTTCCTTACAGAGTACGGAGAGATTTAAGCAAGACAATAAAGACTCAAAAGTAAAGCCAGAGCCTGGAATAAAGTTACATTTCTGTTAGAATCCTGGATGTATTCTACCAGGTATATGTTTTAATGGTGGGGATGATAGGGGTTGGGATGCTTTTGCTAGGGTTAGTTTAGATAGAGCATGTAAGAGCTGAGCAGTGCCAGGTGGTGGTTATCTAGTGTCCTTGCGGGCCTCTCTCAGAGGCTTGGGATGCAAGCTGTGAGCATAGAGGGATAGAAGCTGAGGGGGGA
>NW_024803560.1:0-7554 GCF_019175285.1 Sceloporus undulatus | reverse complement strand
TAATAGCATAACAAAATGGTGTCCCTTATAAAAAATGGAAAATCAAGATTTGATATTTGAAATTTATACTTTTTTTGAACATTTTCAAACTGTGGATGCTTGAATCAGTGTATAAAAAATCTGTGTATAAGAAGGGCCGACTTACTTGTTTGGACATCAATTCTTGGTCGTACCACTGTCATTTCTACTTTGGTGATGACTAGTATTGCCAGAGCTTCAAAATATCAGTAAGAGAGTTGAAATTCATGATATGCAGAGATGGCAATCAGGATGTAGGTATGAACAAGTTTTTGTTCTACCTGAATACCCAATGAAAGTATTGATTTCAGTTAACTTAGCCATGTGTATCTCAAAATTCTACTTTGGCGAGGACTAGTGGTCACAAAGAAGCATTAATGTGCATCTTTTTACTTTCAGGATTTCAGCGACAATACATTTCTGATATCACTTTATTTGCGCAATTGCATGTGATAATCATTCGCACAATTACTCGCCATTTCCGCTTCATTTGCGGGATGCTTTAAATGCGCTTAAATCTCTCTTTAATGTTGCAATCAGCCCCAGTGTGATAAACTCCTAAGAGATATAATTACGTTGGTCTGGCATATCAGTATACAAAAGGATTTTGTAGCATATTTGAGATTAACTGTCTGAAAGAAGTTTTCACCTTAACTATCCATGGCTTGAAAATATTCAAAAAATGTAAGAAGAAATGTTGTGATGGCAAACTGAATAAAGAAAAACAAAAAGCTAGAAAGGAGATGCAAAGTGGACTGCTGCTACAGTCTGAAGCCGCCAGCGAGGTGCGCTTTTTTAGTGTTCCTTTTTCCGGTGGCTTTGGGATGCCTGAAGTGGTCTTGGAGCAACTTCTGCCCGCTCTGGGGGCATGTGTTGTCTGCATGCCCCGATCCCAAAGTGGTTGGAAGCTGCTCTTTTTGTCCTGTCTGTTTCGGGCCTATGAAAACTTATGCTACAACCTTTTTCGTACAGCTAATATCAAAGGTGTTACAAGATCCCTTTGCTTGGGATATTCTAGCACTGGACAAGTGAACAGTGGTGTTTTAACTGTACTGCAGATATTGTAAATATTCTTCTGTCCTTTCCCCCTCAGCAAACTCTGGATCCCATTGATGAAGTTGCTGCATTGATAGCTGCCACTGTTCACGATGTGGATCATCCAGGTCGAACAAATTCATTTCTGTGCAATGCAGGAAGCGAACTTGCCATTTTATATAATGACACTGCTGTGTTGGAAAGTCATCATGCAGCTTTGGCCTTCCAGATCACCATACGAGATGATAAGTGCAATATTTTTAAAAACATGGAGCGGTGAGTTGTTGTTGTTTATTTTAAGAAGTGGTTATATGCCAAAACAACAGTCTCTTTGTATCTTAAAACAACATTAAAATTCACAGTAATATAGAAAAAACAAATGAAATGTAGAATATGTGGAGTTCACACCTTTTCAGGTGGCCGTGGGCACATCTGGAACTTTGGGGAAATGTTTTGGATGTTCTCACAAAATAACTTAGTTGGTACATGTTTGTAAAATGACTTTCATGTTATCTCATGTTAAGGTTAGTTTATTTGTATTCTATACTGGTGTATCTGATTATCACAGCCCCAGGTATTTTTCACAATAATTGAGGAATATCTGCCATCCTTGTTCAGGTGTTTTGTGAGATTCTCCTTCAATAATTCTTGTCAATTTATCCATCTTGATAGCCTTCGTCATCTTTATCATCCAGTCTTCAATAGCTGGAACTTCTGCCATCTTCCATTTTTGTGCTAGAGGTATTCTGCCTGTGGAGGTCATATACAAAAACATTTTCCAGTATTTATTCCTGTTGCCTATTTGTGTTTTATAGATCATGTTAAGGAGGTATATCTCTGGAATAAATTCATAAGAGATGTTAAGAATTTTACAGATTGTTTTGTGAAGATGTTTCTGTGAGGCTCTGTCTTTTGATACTCCTATCCTCTTATTTAGAAGGACTAAATAACCTTGAGCATGTCTTCCTAAGCATTTCCTCCACTCCTTCTTTACGCAGAAATGAATATCGAACCCTCCGACAAGCCATTATTGACATGGTCCTGGCCACAGAAATGACCAAGCACTTTGAGCATGTCAACAAGTTTGTCAACAGCATCAACAAACCGTTGGCTGCCCTCGAAGAGAATGGGGTAAGAGTCCCTTTAAAGAAGCAAAAGCAGCTACTGGTGGAGATTAATTACTTATGTGGAAATACATTACTTTGCATTGACTAGCATGGCCTATCCTGGGTTTCAGGCATTACATCTGGTAATTTCTAAAGGGTATTTTCTGACATTGAGCCATGGGCCTTTTCGCCATTCGTAAAATGCCGTTCATGTGATCTAAATGCATATGGAAAACTACCTATCTGCACCACTGCTCTGTCTCAACCACTTCTCTCTTCTCTACTTTGGTAGTGTCTAGTGGCATATATAAATGTATTACATTATCATTTTGCAAACACACATGAAACTTGCATATGTCAATATGTTCATATTGGTGTATGAAGCACTGCTTGGCCAAGAATTGAGTGGTAATTTGAACTACATTTGTCCCTGGGTCATTATTTTCATTCCTTTCAATTTTCCCTGCTCTGCAATGCCTTTGAAGGAAGTGAAATTTTTATATCTTTCCTCCTGTATACCCATTCATCCCTGTCACCAGTGACTGAGGAAATTATTTCAACATTTGGAGTTGTTGAGAAGGGAGATTTGGCATCTCCCAACAAGTAGCTTGCCAATTTCCAATTGGTTTTGCACTAGTTTGATAATCCAGCCTCCCAGCAGGGAGAAATTTCTCTCCTTGTGATGAAAAAGAAATGGACACTGCTGAATTACCCCCACATACACACACATGCGCACAAAAAAATTACTGGAAATTGAGTCCCTAGCTGTTCTATTTTTCCCTTAATACATTGTTTACTTTTTCATAGTGAGCAGAAGTAGTTTGTAGTTCTTTGTATGATTCCATGCAGGAGGTGGCTGTTTTTATATTCGCACAAAGGGCTTCTTTGAGCTTCCCTTGAGATCTTTCCATTTATTCAGCCTCAAATTGGATTGGCTCCAAGTATTTTGAAGTGAGCGAAACAAGAACTGAAGCACCAATTTCCTTTGGCCAACCCAGCAGTTGGTCCCTGATGAACAATGGGAATCTCATTGAGACACCATTTGAAAATATGATCAAATGGGGAAGCCGAGCATGGGATGGGAATTTGGATACCAGAGTCAATGTCTGGATTCTGTCATATACCTTCAAAGCTTTGTGTGATAGTTTAATTTATCAAGAACAGCTGCCTCCCTAGTTATTAGTGCTCTTTGAAATCACACTTTCTCCCCATAAACATACATGAAAAAGAAAGGGGAAAAAAACCTTCCTTCAAGCATTCAATTGACGGGTTTTTTAAAATGTGTGGAAAAAGTAGTAGAAGAGAGAACTGGCTGGTTTTGGCCACTTTTAATTGTAGCACTTGCAAAAAATATATGGTTGGTCTCTGAACATTTTGTGTTTCCCTCTGGAAGCAGCTGAACATTTTTGTCCATTGTGGAACATCCATACTTAGTTCAAGAGTTGCTGAAGCAGGGGTGCACAGGCACTGCTGTTGTGCACAATTTCACACTGAGCGTGGATGTGCAGTGTTGCCGTGTGTGTTGTTCATTGTACACAGATGGACGTGGCACATGAATATGCATATTTAAGTGGTCTCTTCCAACTCTGTGATTTGGTTGTACAACATCACAATTCACCAATTAGGCAGCACTGCACAACCACTGTATTAACCCAGCAGTGTAAGGTTACACTCCATCTCCTCAGTATTGTGGTATCTTAAAATCAGAGATTCATTGCAGCACAAATAAAAACTACATCATAAATGCATACAGATATTCACATCCACTTAGCCAAAAAACAAACAAAAAAAAAAAAACAGTGAAACCAAACAGAAGGATGAAAATGCCCTGAAACCTGAGAGGTACTTTTCATAATGACAGGGTGTCTCATTTAATGACTTTTGCTACCACTGTTTTCAGGTCCCCCCTTGTGCCCATGTATGTGTGAAGTTCTGCACCTTCATAAGGATGTACCTCCATCTTCCACCCGTCTAACTAATAATGTGTCATTGTTATCAATACCAGGAAAGGCTGTAGCGCAGATAGCTAAAAAGTGTGAGAGCACTTAGAAAAGAGTTCTGTGACTGCTGAAAGCCAGCATGGGCTTTTCAAAAATAAATCATGTCAGTCTAATCTTATATCTGTTCTGGGAAATAATGTGAACGATTTCCTTGATTTTGGTAGGATCCTTTTTACAAAGTCTCCCATGAAATTCTTACAGACAAGATGAGAAAATGTGGGCTAGATAATGCTATTGTTATGTGGGTTGCAAGTGGTTGAACTCAAAGAGTTCAACCCATGGTTCTTCTCATCCTGAAGAGAAGCTACTAGTGGGGAGCCTCAGGACTCCATCTGATCCTGGTGTGACGCAACATCTTTATAAACTACTTGGATGATGGAATAGGACAGAAGCTGGATTCAAATTACCTTAATGAGTTGTAGAGCTAGGCTAAATCTAACAAAATTAATTTCAATAGGGATAAATGTAAAGGATAAATAAAATAAAATTCTTCACAGATGATGATGATGATGATAACGATTTACATTTGTAAACTTTAATTTAATTTCACAAGGGTGCAAATGGAGATAGTGATTCCCTCAAAAATGTCCTCACATCTCCTGAAAATCGAATCCTGATCAAGCGGATGCTAATTAAGTGCGCTGATGTCTCCAACCCGTGTCGGCCTCTGGAACAGTGCATTGAGTGGGCAGGTCGCATCTCTGAGGAATATTTTGCACAGGTGGGTAAGATACAAGAGCTGTGATGTAAAAGTGTCAAGTTGCAACCTTTTTTATTAGCAGGGACTATGACATCATCTGTTACCCTTTTCGGACCCATTTGTTCCCATGGAATTTAGCTATTCTCACAGTAACTTGAGAGGCAATATATTTTCCCATGAATTACATGTTTTAATAAAAACTCCCAGTTGGGATTTTAATAACAACAGTCACAACAACAATGACAACAACAGCAACAATGCAACAATAACAATTTATTACCCTGTGTGTTGAGTGCAGAATAACAACAAATAACACAACTCATAACATTAACGCATATAAAACCAATACAAACTAAAATGCATCAGTAAAAGTTAAAAATGTTGTTAACGTTTTATTTGTTGTTGTACTGTATTCAGTGTGTTGTAATTGAGGTATGGATGCATTCTGGGAATGTTTGGGTTTATAGATGAATGACATAGCATTTCATTATGTTTTTAAATTAATAACTTTTAATGAAAAAAGGAAACATCTGGGTGAAAGAGGGTTGCATTGTAGTGTGCATGTGAGAAAAAATACAAAGAAATTGGACTGCATTCTTTTGCATGCATTTTGCATCTGAACTTATCATGAGATGTTGGAAACAGGTGGTGCTCCCTGCCTTTTTAGTGATCAATTGCAAGCACCTATTTTCAATTCTCTGTAGGTTTGTTTTTGAAACTATTCTGTCTGTAATTTAAAGACTTATTGCTTTAATGATGTATTGTTTTGAATGGTGCCCCTTTTATGAATCATGGTTATTTCATTTTAGACTGATTTTGTATACCACTGGGGTGTCAGTTTGTCAGCTGAGAGTGCAGCTTTTAAACAGATAAATAAATTGAAGACTTTATTAGTCAAAGGCAGTACATGCAGGCAGCCACGCAGCATGGGTAAGCTCATGTTGCCACTCATTGACTAATATGGGCTTGAGCTTCATCATTTCCACCCATTCACAGGGCCCCCCCAGAAGTGAGCCACCACAGATGAGAAGGTTGCACTGTAGGAGAGCACATTTACAATACTATCTTATTTTATTTATATGCTGCTCTAAGATCTCATGATTGGAGTTGGAGATATTTTAATAAAATATAATAGCAATAATGGCTAAGATCTAAAATCCTACATCAGCTACTTAGTTAAATATATATAAGCAATTATCAATTCCTGACCTTAGTCCTGTTTTACTGGGCAGCACATGCTGCATGAGATGGAGGTCGGTTCTACTATCAGTTGGGGTACTGACATTTTCACCACCCTCCTTCCAGTGATCTCCAGTGCAGTGATCAGAAGCAAGATCCCTGTTGCAATTCTGTAATTACAATACTGAATTCCTGATTATTATTATTATTATTATTATTAAAGCTGCTTTTTTATTTCTCTTTTTTGCAGACAGATGAAGAGAAAAGGCAAGGCTTGCCAGTTGTGATGCCAGTTTTTGACAGAAATACTTGTAGTATCCCCAAGTCACAAATATCGTTCATTGATTATTTCATCACTGACATGTTTGACGCTTGGGATGGTAAGCTGTCTCTTCATCTACTTCTAACTGGGATCCCCCATTAGGAAGGGTCGGCCAACTGCCTCAAGTGGCAGATGCTGGTGGGGGACAACAGTAACAGAATCCTGACCATACCTCTTGATTCTTCCCAGCCATTCCCTCTGTTAGAAGATAGAGTGGGTGTACTTCATAGGCTGTCCCACACTTCCTAAAATATTCTGCCTTTAAGTGTCTTGGAGGGCATTGTCTCATCACCAGCACTGATGCAAAAATTCAGCTGCCAATGTGGTCTCCTTTGGACAAGATAGTGGGATCCTGTCCTTTGCTTCAAAGGGCAAAATACCTTGGTCTTGCTTGCAGTAGAAAGTCAAGCACAAAGATTGAGAAAGTTGCTTTACTGGACCCAAACTCCCAAAATTTTAGTAGCTGTGCTGATTGATTGTGTGATTTGGGGAGTTTTAACCCAGATAAATAACTTTTTTCCAGCTCAGTTCAAGAGTATATGGCATGATTTCACATCATAATGAAGCAGATGTGGAGGACTCCCTTCCTTGTTCTAGTAGGCTGGAACCTTTAGACTCATCCAGTTTAATTCACTCTCTTTAGGAGCCAAATAGAATGGTTAAGAATGCAATAAGGGCCCTGCGGGATTATCCAGGCTTTACCAGCCCTGCACTTTGTTTCCCACAGCAGCCAACTTGCTCATTCCCAGCAGCTCTCTTGAGGAGAACATAAAACCACCATGCTTAGTAGCTGTCTATTTTCCATTAATAGTATTAACCTCCATGGATTTGTCTTATCCTCTTTTGAAAGCAGTCTCACTTGATGGCCATCATTTGGTGGTCTCCTTAGTTGGGCAGAACTTACACTAGCTGTGTGTGTAACAGCAAAATTGGTTTTCCAGTCCTTCTGTCCACATTCTTTCACAACATTTTAAGGGCTATGATACACTGAACCCAGAAGAGGGCAGAGAAGCGGCTCTACCTGTCTCATACTTCAACACATCTGAAGAGCACCAGCTGCCCTTTCACACTTCATAGTTAGAGCATTGTGATTCCACTTTAAGTGTCATGGATGCACCCTGTGGAATTCTAGTGTTTGTAGTTTGTTGAGGCACTGAAGCACTCTGGGTGAGAATTCTTAAAGTAGAATCACGG
>NW_024803559.1:0-7557 GCF_019175285.1 Sceloporus undulatus | reverse complement strand
TTTCAGCTCCAGACCTGCTGAGGCTCCCTGCACACCCAGCCAGGCCCCAGAGCACCTCCAGGAATGAGCACTTGGCAGCGCTGCCCTCAGAGCTCTCTTCCTTCCCGCCAAGGGATGCTTAAGCCTGGCACCTGGATGGGAGCTCCGAGGGCATCACTCCGGAGTCCCCATTCCTGGAGGGGGCTCTGGGGCCCACTGACCGAAAAGCTGCCCTTGGAGCTCTCTTCCTTCCAGGTCTTCCTTCCAGCCGAGGGAGGCCCAAGCCTGGCACCTGGATGGAAGGGAGCTCCGAGGGCCGAAGAAGAATTGGAGGAGGAGGAAAGGAAGGCAAGGTAGGCTTCAAATTGCAAAAAATAAAATAAAATAAAATAAAAATTGCTTGGACCTTTTCCGGATGGGGGCGTGGCAAGGGCGCCAACCCACGCCCACTGGCATATCCCATGTCGGATAATCCAGAATGTCACATTACCGAGAGTCGGATAATCAAGACTCTACTGTATCTTGGAATAGTTAGTACAAATGATGTTTCCCAACTGATCTCTAATAATTATGGGCCCATTAATACATGTATGAAAGAGAAACTAGAAACATGGAAAAGCCTCCAACTATCCCTTTTAGGATGTATTCTTATCAAAACATTCTTACTTCTTAAACTACTTTTTCTCTTTCAGACACTACCATTAACACCCCCTCCCACTTATTTTAAATTATGGCAAGTATTCATTATTATATTTGTTTTTAATAATCAGAATTCTCAATTCCCAAAAGATTTTAGATTTATTCATTTTTCTTCGTGGTCTCTGCGAAGCACATAAATGGATTATTCTGCACCTGTGCAGCATTTCCGGATCCTACTGGAATCACTAGGGAAGACTTTTTGGCAGTAGCTCCACCCACCCTCTATATAGGCAGGGTGTCTTCCCGCCCTGTCTCAGTTCCTTTTTTGTCTGCCACGTGAGCAGCTTAGGAACCTCGCTTAGGAATCACTCCTTCCTTTAGCTTTTGCTTTCATTTACTGAGTTTGTTCCGACTTCGTTTTGACTTTGACTACAGTGGTACCCCGGGATACGAATGCGCCGGGTTACGAATTTTTCGGGATACGAAAAAATCCCATAGGGATTTATTGCTTCGGCTTACGAAGGTTTCTTCGGGTTACGAAAAAACCGCGGCGCTATTTTCCGCCACCGGAGGGCAGCAGAGAGCTATTTTTCCATTAGCGCCTATGGGAATTCGGGTTACGAAGGTATTTCGGGTTACGAAATTAACCGCGGAACGAATTAATTTCGTAACCCGGGGTACCACTGTACTCTCTTGGATTGTGATTTGGACTTGTTTTGGACTCTGACTAACGGTAACACTCAGACTCCTTGACTTCTCTTTGTCTTCGTCCCTCGTCTTTGGCCTAAAGATGTCTGCACACTCCTTTAAGAAGTGCCCCGAATGTGGGACCAACACCCCGTCACATGATGGACACTCGTTGTGCCTTCTCTGCAGGCCAGGAAGAATAGGGAGATGCATCTCAGATCCATGCTCTATGCACAAATCCTGAAGCCTCCCTCCAGCTCCAGAGCCTTTGCCAAGGCTGCGGCCGCTAACAGCAAGCTCCCATCTTTGGCCTCAGGGGTCCCTGCCAAAGCTATTACAGCCGAGGGCACTACTCCTTTATCTTTTCCAAGGGTTCCTGCCAAGGCTACTGCTGCCGAGGGCGAACCCTCTCCGGAAGCTTCCCAGTTACCAGGCAAGCGGAGGTCCTCAGACCAGGATGTGGCTGGCCAGCCATCCTACCCAAAGAGGAAGAAGTCTTCAGACTCCAGACCGGACAAGAGGAAACACAAGTCTCGGGACAAGTCCAAGGACTCATCCCATCTGGAAAGAAGTCCCGGCCCTGTCCAGACTCTGACTTTGACACACCTGTCCAGCCTGCTGACACCGAACTGGGCTTGGTACCGTGCACCCAACCAGCACCTGAACCCCAGCTGTCTCCTCACCCCGAATCCCGGGCCCAACCAGACACTTTCCTCCAATTGTCTGAACCCTACCAACCCTCAGAGGGTGAAGACAAACTTTCTCCGTTCACCCAGGTGGTGATACCGGACTGACTCTTCCAGATGTCAGAGGTCATTTGTTTCGAGGGCGAACAGGAGTATGAAACCCCTAGATGGAATGTTGTGTTTGATCAAGCCACGGGCACATATTTTCTGCCTCTTGATCCTTCTGAGGTCCATAGCAGCCGTTTTGTCTCTACTTTCCAACCAGTTGAATCTCTTTTGCCTCCTCCAAGGTCTGCGGCTTCATCTATCCCACTGCGGTCTTGACTCTCCTCAGCTTCCCGAGTGGAACAAGTTTGACCCATACAGACGACTGTGGCCGTCTCCTTGCAAGTGCACCCCTCCTTGCTGGTGCCGGTAACCTCTCAGGCCCTTTCGGTCCATACCAGGACCAGGTCAGCATCTGCTGAATCCATGGACCACTCCATCTCTGAATATGCTCCTCTCTAGCATTCTCAGGCGCTCTCTTGTCTCGATGTTCCCTCCTCACCTGGAAGATAGCCTTTTTGTTAGCCATCACCTCGGCATGCTGGGCCAGTGAACTCTGTGCCCTCTGTACGGACTCTCCGTACCGGAAATTTTTCAAGGACAAAGTTGTCCTTCATCCAGACATTTCCTTTCTACCAAAGGTCGTGTCCTCTTTTCACCTCAGTCAGGACATGGTTCTCCCAACATTAGCCCCGAACCCGACCACCGACACCGAGTGCCGACTCCACTTTGTTGATGTCAGGTGGGCGCTAGCCTTTTTCCTTGACAGGACTGTCCTCTCGTCATTCTCCCAGACTTTTCTTCTGCTATTCTAACCCCAAGACAGGGCTCCCAGTCACACCTCAGCGTTTTTCTAAATGGGTGACTGCCACAATCCTCCTCTCTTACGAGATTTTTGGGAAGACTTCGCCTGCTTGAATTCGAGCCCATTCCACCAGGGCAGTAGCTTCATCTTCAGCCTTCCTCTCCAGAATTCCCTTGGAGGACATTTGGAAGGCTCCGGTGTGGTCACAACCTCTGACCTTTATCAAGCACTACAGACTTGATACCAGACACCAACATGAAGCAGCCTTTGGCAGAGTTGTTCTCCTTTCCAGAATGCACTAAGGTTAGTTGGCACCTGTCAAATGATGACACTCACACTGTTTCTGGTTTAATAATTGTTTTATTTCCAGGACACTTCCTCCTCTGCAGAGGAAAAGCTTGCCAGTCTAACGCATTTGTGTGCTTCGCAGAGACCACGAAGAAGAAGGACAGGTTGCTTACCTGTAACTATAGTTCTTCGAGTGATCATCTCCGAATCCACACAAATACCACCCATCCTCCCCTCTGTCATGTCCTTCTCTATTCCTTGTCTGCTCTTACAGCGGACCTTTTTGGAAATGAGAAAGGGCAGGAAGACGCTCTGCCTATATAGAAGGTGGGCGGAGCTACCGCCAAAAAGTCTTCCCTTGCGATTCCAGTAGGATCTGGAAATGCTGCGCAGTCGCAGAATAGCCCGTATGCAGAGACGTAGCCAGGATTTTAGGAAGGTGGGTCCAGACTAAGTGCCACCATTATGATGGGGCTTGGGCGCAGCGGCACAGCAGTGCACACCATTCATTTTTCTAATGGAAGGGGGGGTCCGGACCCCAAGAACCCCCCCCCCTTGGCTACGTCCCTGCCGTATGTGTGGATTCACAGATGATCACTCGAAGAACTACAGTTACGGTCTGTCCTTCTAAGAAAGAGGGCTGGCTATACCTCATGTTGAACTTTATTTTGCTGCCTTCCAGTTAAGTCAGCTAATAATAATAATAATAATAACAACAACAACAACATTTATTTGTATCCCGTCCGTCTGAGAACAATCGGGGCAGCTAACAAAGTTAAAAATACAAAACATATTAAAATCCCTGGTACCCTCCCCTCCTTAAAAAAGTATTAAATCCAATGCAATATTTAAAAACAGAACAAAAAACAACAACAAACAAACATACAAGTTAAAAACTGACCAGAAGGTCAACAACATCATACCAGCAAACAATCAGTGGGAGCAGCAGTATCTTTCCCAGATGTTTTTCTAAGGCTGGGTTCTCTATTCTGGAAAGGCCTGCCAGAAGAGATCCGTCTTAACAGCCTTTTTAAAGCTGTCTAAGGATGTAAGGAGACGGATCTTAACCGGAAGGCCATTCCACAGTCTGGGGGCGATGATGAAAAATGCCCTCTGGGAGATAGTCAAAAGCCTAGATTTTTGTGGCTGAAGTAGGCCTCTCCCAGAGGAGCGGAGTGCGCAGGGAGGATTGTAGGGGAGAAGGCGGTCCTGGAGATAGCTTGGACCCAAGCCATTTAGGGCTTAAAAGGTGATAACCAACACCTTTACTGGGTCCGGAAGCTAATGGGCAGCCAGTGGAGGGACTTTAGAACCGGGGTAATATGGTCCCTCCTGGATGTTCCAGAAATTACTCTGGCTGCCATATTCTGTACTAGTCGCGGTTTTCAGACCAAGCACTGTGTATAATTACAGCGCTTTAGAAATAAAGTTTAATAATAATAAGCACGAGGGTAGCCCCATGTAGAGCGCATTACAGAAGTCTAGACGTGAGGTTACCAGCTCGTGCACAACAGTCTCAAGATCCCTTACTTCCAGAAAAGGGCGCAGCTGGCGTATCAGCTGAAGCTCATAACAGGCGCTCCTGACTGTCGCATTTACCTGGTTCGACATCAGAAGCGACCAGTCAAGGAGCACCCCCAGACTGAGAATGCAGTCCTTGACGGAGAGTGTGACCCCGTCCAGGACCGGAGGTTGCAACCCAATTCTTGGTTTCAGGGCCGCTACCGTGAGCACTTCCGTTTTGTCTGAATTCAGCCTCAATCTGTTTTTCCTCATCCAGCCCATTACTGCCCGAAGACATTCATTGAGAGAGGAGACGCCATCAGAATTCAAGGCTGACAAACAAGACATGGAGAAATAGATTTGGGTGTCATCAGCATACTGATAACACCCAGCTCCATAACTCCGAATGATTTCACCCAGTGGCTTCATATAGATGTTAAATGACATCGGGGACAGAATAGCACTCTGCGGGACTCCACAGGTGAGCTCCCTTTTACTGGAGCAACTGTCCCCGAGCATCACCCTCTGAGATCTGCCCGAGAGAAAGGAACGGAACCACTGCAATGCAGTACCTCCAATACCTAACCCCCTCAGGCAGTCCAAGAGGATGCCATGATCTAACGTATCAACAGCCGCTGAGAGGTCTAAAAGCACCAACAGGGTCACACTGTCCCTGTCGATGCTCAGACGCAGATCGTCGGTCAAGGCAACCATGGCAGTCTCAACCCCAAAGCCTGTCCTGAAGCCAGTTTGAAATGAGTCTAGATAATCGGTTTGATCCAAGACAGCTTGGAGTTGAAGAGCAACCGCCCTCTTGATTACCTTGCTCAAGAATGGTAGCAAAGAGACTGGCCTATAGTTGTTCATTTGATAAGACGGGATGGTTCTAATAAATGGACTCAACTGGGAATTGGGAATGGTTTTTTTCTCTAGAATTAGATTTATTATTTTCTGGATCCATGACAAAATCTGTTAATGAAATCACAATCTCTTTTCTCCATTCTTCTTTTGTGACATGGAGAAAATGGAATTACAGTATTTGATAGCTCCCAGCCTCTCTCCAATTAGGCCTCTGCTTTTGTATCCTAAATCTAAAAGGCCTGACAACATTTCCCAGTTTGGAGTGTGGAAAAATAAAGGGCTCTATACATTGTAAGATTTTCTTTCCAAGGGTAAGCCCAAATCAGCAGATGAGCTACTTGAAACCTTAGCCCCCATTCAGTCCACATGGCTTCAGCTACAGCAAATTACTTCCCCTTACAGCAAATTTGGGGACCAAACAGACAGACCAAAATAAGGCTGCTTCGGGTAACTTTGGAGGAATGCTGTTTAAATGACACATGCATCTTAAGAGTCCAGAAGCTGCACCAAAACTCTGCTCTAGTCATTAGAACTGGAGCGTGGCTTTGGCACGGCCTCTAGACTCTTAGGACTCATGCAGCATGTAAACAGCATGCCCCCAAAGTGACCCAAAACAGCTTTATTTTGGCCTGTGTTCAGGCCCTTGGTTAGGGAAGGAGAGACTCTGTGTCCCCCTACAATATTTGAAAGTTATTGTAAGACCTCCACCCAGCTCCCTAAAGGCATTGCAGGGAAACTCTATAATTGGCTTATAGATTGAGATGGGAATTAGATCTGAAAATATCAATTTCAGAGGCTGCTTGGAATAAGATTTGGAGTTTTCCCCTATTTAAATCAAGATCTACCCAGCTTAGAGAGTGTTCCTTAAAATTACTGTATAAATGGTACCTCACCTCCGTGCAACTGGCTAGATTTTCTAAGCAATCAACTGCATAATGTTGGAGAGGCTGTAACTGCGAAGGAACATATATCCATATGTGTTTACATTGTGAAAAAGTTACACAGTTTTGGCCAAAGGTTTTATCTATTATTTCTGAGATCACTCTTCAAGAGATAGCTCCCTGCCCTGGTCTCTCTCTATTTCTGGAAGAGAACAAAGACTTGAAAAATAAACCGGAGATTTGTTTTCTCCTGACCATCACAAGAACTGAAATAGCCAAGAGCTGGAAGATGGGCAGTTTAACAATGGACAGCTGCTGGCATAGGCTTTGGGACAGTTTACTAATGGAAAAGTTGTCAGACATGATGGATAACCTCTATTGTGCTTCTTTTGAGGAGAGATGGTGTCCTCTTTTGGAGTATATTAACAATCACTTAAGTCAGCTAAAACCACCAGATCAGCATTTGAATTTCTGGAAGGAGACCTTTATGGAAGCATAATGACAATGACGACTTATATGCTTGTTAGTTGTAGCCCCTCATGTATCCCTCCTTAGTGGTATTTATCTCACTTCTGTCTGTCCTATTGCATTTTTTTTGCAAATTACAATAAAGAATTTTTAAAAAGAAGTGCAGAAGAAACCATGACTTACTGCTTTTTCTTCAGGTATCTGTACACAAGCAGGATTAGTATCACGATTAGAGTCACGAGAATTGTGCCGGCTAGGACGAGAATGATTACGAGGTCCTTATAGTTTGCAGCCGATTCTTTTTCTGTGTTCTGAATTTCTAAATAGAGAACTCTGTTATTTGTAATGTAATATATTTCGTAATATAAATTGCTAAGTGATTGGCTACTGTTTGCCCAGCTTGTCCCATTCAACGCGTGAAGCAAATCCAGCACCTTTTGCATTGAATCTGGCCAGCCATCAATTGCATTTGGTTCCTGAGTCTATCACCCAGGGCTTCAGACCAAAGTAATTTCTTTTTACTATATAAAGTAGCTCTACACTGAGTGTGACGATCAGTAATTTTTGTACTAATCTTAAAAGTCAAACAACCACAAACAAAACAATAACACTTACTAAGGCAGCCACATAACAATAAAACAAAAAAGAGCAAATATTCCAAATAACTGGGCCAAAATATGGCAGCCAGATTGGTTACAGGGAGTTCGTAATTTGA
>NW_024803558.1:7032-7558 GCF_019175285.1 Sceloporus undulatus | reverse complement strand
TTGTGCACTTCCTAGCTTCTGTGATCTTCCTCATAAACAACTTTGGCTATCTTGACCACCTTTTGGTGTTGCTTGTCCACATGTGTCTTCCTATTCCCATCTGTGAAATGTTGGGGGATATGGGAGAACATCTCTGGGTCTAAATATGGGGTGGGCCCAGTGGCCCTCAAGCCCACAGTGCTCCCCAGAACAGTTTTTTAAAATCAACTTTTGCCTCTGAAATGTGGCAAGAAATGTCTAAATGCTCTATAATTCTTTGGTGGCTAAATGTACTGTATGTGTTGGGATAGTGAGTGTCATAATCCATCCTCTATATCCTAGCCATGGCCTAAATTATATTGTTTATTATATTGTATATTATATTGAAAGGATTCAAGACAAACTGGATCTTGAAGGCAGTAGTTTTTTTTCTTGCTGACAGAATTTAAAGTTTATTTCCTGGACTGAATTGTGAAGTGATGAAATAATATTTGGGATGAACCATGTGCTTTCCTCCCCTTTTGCTTAGTCACTCTCTGGATGAGGT
>NW_024803558.1:0-7007 GCF_019175285.1 Sceloporus undulatus | reverse complement strand
GCAGTCATTCTGTGGCCGGCACTTTATTCAGAGGAAGGACTTGCTGGCCTAAGAGATCCGCTCTTGACCGCTGTTTTTACAGCTGTCTAAGCTGGCCTGTGACGGATCTCGTCTGGCAGACCCCGTTCCATATGTTTGGGAGCAGATTGCAGGAAGAAGGCCCTCTGGAGAGAAAACAACATAGCAGTTAGTTCTGGTTTTTAACGGCTGCAATGAGCTTCCTCCCAGAGGACCTTGAGGGTTGCATGGGGGCGGATTATGTGGGAGCAGGCTAATGCCCTCAAATAGGTTGGACCCAAGCCATGTAGGGCGTTTAAAGGTTATAACCAACACCTTGCCACTTGTGCCCGGAAACTAATACTTACAATCAACTGTCCAAAATTGTATCACTTTCCCACAATTCACCACATGTTGTCAAAATTGAGCCCTGCTCCTTTTCACATTTCCAACACAAATTACTGCACTTTCCTTATAACATCTTGCTTATTTCTCTCTGGTGTTAAATACCATCAAAATGTTTTTATAATAAACTCTGCTGGTTTGATGTTTTGGCTGCAAAGTCGTATAGTTTTCAAGTCGTTTTGGCCCAAGTGGTTGCCCACTGGTCTAATTCCAATTGCAAAAAAAAAACCAAAGTGTTTGCAGACCATCTGATCACATTTTCTCTGTATTAACGTCCGCTCGTAGTGTACAGCTTTGTAAGATACCATTATAACGTCTTGCTCGACTAAGGGCATCTTTTAGTTCAACATTATTGTCCTGTTATCGAGATCCGAGTCTGATTTGCAAAATAACCGTATTGTTTTTTACTTTTAGGTAGAGAGCTCTGCTACTTGGTGTCTGTACAAAAGAACCAATGTGAACGATCATACCCTCCATGATCATTGAGGATTTTCTCTTGTTCGTTATTCTATTTAAACCAGTTTCTATATATTTTGCATTGATTCCTTTTTATAGGAGGACCCAATTTGCCGTCCTTTTGTTGCATGCTGGTCTCTTTTCGGCAGCAAGGAAGGGAACTTCATCTTGGCCCGTTTTTTGGGGCCACCGTTTTTGCTGTGAAAGAGATACCACGAGCTGCAGGGGACCAACCAGGACCCCTGCCCCCCTGCTGTGCCGACAAGCAGAAGCCACAAGAGGAGGGGCTCTGGGCTCCACACGAGAGAAAGAGGATTGGCAGCGGTACAAGAACACTCTTTGGTGTAGTCGAGGTTCTCTGGACTGTTAGTTTTTTTTCACTCTGTTGTCACTGCTGGGCCCAGTTCTCTGAACAAGCGGAGAACCTGACTGCTCCCGATGTTATCAGACACAGTCCTGGTTAATTCTCTCGTCACCCCAATTTTTTTCAGGGACTTTTAAAAACTGTCCCGGTTCCGCTCTTCCTCCTGCCCACTTTCCCCCTGTCTCATCTCACTTCAGTTTTCCCTGAATGCCATTCCGCTTTGCCCCTATCAACTCACAAAAGTTGGTTTTTTCTCCCTTGTCGGACACAATTTAACGTTATTTCCTGGACTGACTTGGGTGAAGTGAAGTGATGAAATAATATTTGGGATGAACCATGTGCTTTCCTCCCCTTTAGCTTAGTCGCTCTCTGGATGAAGGCTATTTTCTGTTGCAGGTGACCTTTGCGGATGTGGCTGTATATTTCACTGAGGAGGAATGGAAACTGTTGACGAAGAAGCAGAGACTGATGTACAGTTATGTGATGATGGAGAATTATCAGAATGTGGCCTCTGTGGGTAAGAAACCGTAATCCATTTTCCTTTCTATGAAGACTGAGGTCCCTTTTATGGTAAATTATCATGGTCCTATGATTCCACTAGAATTATAGACTCATAGAGTTGGAATAGACCATAAGGGCCATCCAGTTCAACCCCCTTCTGCCATGCAGGAATATACATTCCAAGCCTCTGTTTAAAGACCTCCAAAGAAGAGGACTCCATCAAACTCTAAGGGAGTATATTCCACTGTCAAAGAGCTCTTACTGTCCCAAAGTTCCTCCTAATGTTTAGGTTTCTCTGTGACTTGCATCCATTGTGGTGTCTCCTTTTTTCTGAAGCAGCAGAAAGCAAGCTTGCTCCATCCTCAATATGACCCTTTTCAATATTTAAACATGGATATCATATCCACTCTTAACTTTCTTTTCTCCAGGCTAAACATACCCAGCTCTCTAAGCATTCCTCATAGGGCTTGATGGTTTCCAGATCCTTCACCACTTTGGTTGCCCTCCACTGGGCATGTTCAAACTTTTCAACATCCTTTTGAATTGTGGGGCTCAGAACTGGATACAGGATTATTCCAAGGGAGGCCTAACCAAAGCAGAATAGAGTGGCACGATTACTTCCCTTGATCAAGAAACTATACTCATATTGATGCAGCCTAGAATCACATTGGCCTTTTTAGTTGCCGCATCACACTCTTGGCCCATGTTCAACTTGTGGTCTCCTGGTAGTCCCAGATCCCTTTCAAGTGTAGTTTAATTGAGATAGCAACATCCTGTAGAATATTTGAATTTGTGGTTTAGTGAGGCACTATTGCTCTCCACTTTATAAGGATACTAAATACCCCATCGTAAACTGCCAATTGTCAGAACCAGCTTCTGTGGTTCATCCAGAATGGTATTGGGGTTTAGGGGGCAATTGTTAGTAGTTTAAATGTCAGTAGTTTTAATTAGTAGGTAAGTATAATGGGGCCTAGAACTTCTTGGGGGAAGGGAATCGGTTGTGGAGGCTATTAACTGACTGGTTTGTGAAATTTGGGTGGCAGGCATGCCCCAGGGGGAGAGGCGTATGAGAACGGTGGAAGAAGAAGGCAAGAGGTACCTTGGCAGCTGGGTTGGTTAGGGGCTGAAGGGGGAGGAAAGGGAAGAGTGTGGAGATAGTGAACGACAGAGGGAAAAGATTTTGACTCTTCAGAGACTGCTTATACGTGTTAATGGATGCTTCTGCCGGAGTTTCTCAAAAAACCTTTTGGTTAAAGAAAAGGACTTTTTAATTTTGAAATTTAGGATTTTGTGGGAAGGAAGCATGAAGATTAATGCTTTTCTCACCCAAATGGTACTTAGCACTTCGCTGAGCAAGTTTCCTACCCTTTTTGGTCACTCTTCCATCCTTTTGAGGCTCTGGAGAGGGTTCTTCGGGAAAATATCTCCCTTGGCCATGCAATGGATCAGAGAGGGCTCAACTGTGGTAAAACAGCCTCCACTTCCCCAAAGGGATGCAATGGGATACTGAAACATTATTCCATATTTTTAGGCAATACAATATGGGGGTGCCCCTGAGATCCCCTGGGAGCCAATATGACTCCCTCCATGTGACAGTAGTCCATCCCTGTCTTAGAGATATCTTTAGGCTGTTTTAAGGCTGCTCTCTGGTGTTTGATCCTCACCAAAATTCGAGTCCAGTTCCCAGCCTCCTTGCTCTGCCTTTCTCAATGAATCATTTGTATATTAATTATCCACCCATTCTCAACAAATGGGCCTCAAAGTGTCCCTTTTATGCATCACACTCTGTGGGTGTGTGTCTGTGATAGAGAGAAGGAGGGAATGTGAAAAACAGAAAGGCAGGGAAGAGATGGTGAAGGTGAAATGCTTAAGCAGTGCAGATGGGCAAGAGGGAAGGTTGGAGAGCGGAGGGAGAAAGGGAAGGGGATCAGGCCTCTAGGAGCCAGGAGGGGAAAGCAGGAGCAAAGCCAGGATCGCCTAGCTCTGTGCGGACAGGAAGGGACCTCTGGGAAGGGCCAGGAGAGGGACCTTGGGGATTGGGAGGCAGCCACCAACCTCACAGATTTTAAGAACTGAACTGAACCAGCTCAGACCCTTGTTTTCAGACATATTTAGGGGTTCCATTTAGCAGTTATGAGCAGTGTATATGAAGAGAGGAAATGGCAACACATAAATTCCTTTTTCTCCAACCTGAGCTTGCTTAGCTCCATGGTTGATTCCAGAGGCTCTTTGTCACTTGAAATGCTGGATTCTGGGAAGGACACTCACAAGTGCTATGACAGTGATGGCGAACCTATGCCATGCGTGCCAGAAGTGGCACTTTACCCAGCTCTCTTCCTCCCCACTTATCCTTCCTGCCCTCCAAGTATCCCAAACAAGGCACTTTGTGGGCAGGGAAAGGTCCATGGGGAGGGAGGCAGGGGGGCTGCCCAGCCCCCTTCTTCTCCACTTACTCTTCCTGCCTTCCAAGTGTACCAAATGGGGCAATTAGAGAGCAGGGAAAGGTCTGTGGGGAGGGAGGAAGGGGGGCTCCCCAGCCACCTATCTCTCCACTTACCATTCCTGCCCTCCAGATGTCCCAAACGGGGCACTTGGAGGGCAGGGAAAAGTCTGTGGGGAGGAAGAGAGGGGGCCTGCCCATTCCTCTTCTTCCCCTTTTGCCTTTCCTCACCCCCAAAGGGCTCCAGAAAACCAGTAGGGGTGAAGAAAGGTCTCAGAAGAGGAGGACTGGGGCTGTGCTCATAGCTCCGCCCCCTCATGGGCCTTTGCTGACCCCCAGATGTGTCTGAGAGACACTTGGGGGCTAGGAAAAAGGCGGGGGAAGCCCCGCCTAGAGGGTGGAAGCTCCGCCCATCAAGGGTGGAAGCCACATCTCCTGGGCCAGAAGCCCCACCCCAACACGCAGCCCCATCCCGAGGGGCCAGAAGCCCCGCCCCCTGGCACTTTAACCTAAAAAGGTTCGCCATCATTGTGCTATAATTTTAGGGGAAATTCATACTTAGCTCAAAGAGAGATTAGGGAAACAGTGACCTCAGGATTCATCCCAACTATACCAGGCTGGGAAACACACAGAGCTCCAGAGGCATTTCAAATAGGTTTTTGTGTTTTATTTAGGGGGAAAGTAAAACACACACACACATACATATATGTGTTCACAAGCACGCGCACACACACTCACACACACACATAAACTAGGTAACAAATGTGGGAGTGGTGAATAGTGTGAGGCTGTGCTAATGGTAATACATTACCTAGATCAGTGATGGTGAACCTTTTAGAGGCCGAGTGCCCAAACTGCAACCTAAAAGCCACTTAATTATTGCAAATTGCCATGTCCCTCTGGCTTTCTAGTGACAAACTCTGGCAAAATCTGTGCTGGGGTGATGGCACACGTGCCCACAGAGAGGGCTCTGAGTGCCACCTCTGGCACGCACGTCTTAGTTTTGCCATCACTGACCTAGATAGATCTCGAATCCAATTGCTGTGGGTCCAGAATGGAGAGAGAAGACAGCATCTTCAATGGCAAGTGGGGCTGGCGAGTGTAGAGAGGTGTTTAGCAATGTAAATCAACAGAGGATCTGTCTGCAACTGGACTGACTCTGAAGAACAGCCCATTGGGGCTGATATTCATACTGAAATTGTTGCTTGGGGGCAGAAACCGAGCATTCAAAAAGGTTTAAATTGCTTTAGAATGTCTTTTGTGTGGGGAAGAATTGTCTGAAACTTTATTAAATGAAATGGGTGCTTGGTGGAAATACTTCAGCCAAAAAGGATCATCACACCGGCTCTCAGGTCCTTCTTGGCTATGAATTCTGGTCCCATTCAAAGCCAATGTATAGCACAGTCTGAAGGCGACACTCCCAGAGCTCAATAATAACACAGCAAGAACAGAAGCAAATCTCCAGATATAGGTATTGGCAATGCACTAACCACTATCCACACTTAAAAATAACTCACAGACACAGTTGATTTCCTCCAAGTCCTTGGAGGTTCTTTAGCTTGACTTGCAGTAGAAAACAAATATGTACCAGCTCTCCTCTCTGACTTTCATCAACTTCACAATCTCTTGTACACACAACTCCAACCCACATCAATCCGCATGTGAGCTGTATACTGTATTGCTTGTGAGTCATCTCCTGGTGCCACACAGCATGAAGTATCCTCTGCAGTTAGTTTGCATCATGCCATGTGCTCTGACTCAACACTCTATGGCAGTGTCACAGGAAATGATGCCACTTTGCAATCAAAGTATTTTTACATATATTTATTGGAATATTTTTCAACTGTCTGACTATCTGCTTCCACTGATTTCCTTATGGCAGTTCACCTACAATCTCTTCTTTGCTAGCTCCTAGGAGTAAGGATACAATCATTATATGGATTTGGGGGCATCCAGAAAAGAGTTATGCTTGGGTCACTCACACCAACTATGGCGTGTTACAGACTGCCTGAAAGTGGTGGTTTGCCGGCACCGCGGGTTGCTGCGTCCAGGAACACCAGCGGCCAAACCTGGACGCAGCAAAAAAGAAGCCCGAAAATGGCGCTTCTTTCTGCACCCCGGAAGTGGCACTGCAAGATGCTAGTCATGCACTCACGGTGTCACTTCCACCGTGCAATGTCCGGACTCTATGCGTCCACGACATCAAAATGGCGGCGCCCATGTGGAAGGGCACCGCCATTTTGTACACGCTCCGCGCATACTAGGTTTCTAACCCTAGTACGCCCCTTACTAACCCTAGTACGTGCGGAGCGCGTACTTTCGGCATGTGTGTAATGCGCCCAAATTTTAATCTCACATAGGGAGGGGTGAACATGGGGCTAAATATTGGGGTAACACCTTCCTCTCTAAAGGCTGAGATTCAGTCTTGTCTGTCATTGTCCTTGTTTACAGAAGAACTTGTCAGTCTTAAGAGAGTCCACAAAAGAAAGAAGTCACATAAATGCCAGCACTGTGGGAAACATTTTGCTTACAAGTCAGTCCTTGTCAAGCATCTGAGAGTCCACACGGGAGAGAAGCCATACAAATGCCAGCATTGTGGGAAAAGTTTTTCTTGGAAGTCAAAACTAGTGATACATCAGAGAGTCCACACTGGACAGAAGCCATTCAAATGCCAGCATTGTGGGAAATGTTTTTCTTTGAAGTCGAACCTAGTGAAACATCAGAGAGTCCACACAGGAGCGAAGCCATACAAATGCCGGCATTGGGAAAGGTTTTTCTTCAAAGTCATACCTAGTGTTACATCAGAGAGTCCACACGGGAGAGAAGCCATACAAATGCCAGCAT
>NW_024803557.1:0-7560 GCF_019175285.1 Sceloporus undulatus | reverse complement strand
AGCCCTCCTAACTCACGTCCTCCTCACAGAACCATCGCACCGGAAGTTAGAGTGGTGGGGGATTAGCAAATGGGGAATTGGAGAGTGCCCTGGTTATGTCCCCATAGCGAGATGTGAAATGAGTCCATCATCAGCTGAAACCTCCTGACCGCCACAGTGGCCCTCAGAGGAAGATGTCTTTATTTTGCTCCCAGCTACATAAACACAGCTGGATGCTTCTCCAGTACCTCGCACCCAAGACTCTCACCAGGCATGGAATATGCAGGATGACTTTGACAACTGTATAGTTCTACCTAGGTCAGTGAATGGCCAGTTGTAACCTCTTTCCACCCGGAGCTGGAGCTTAGAGGGTTCTGCTGGGTTAGCCTCTCTGGTCTGGTGGCCCTTCATTCTCCCAGAGCTCTCTTTTCTCAGGTTGCTCCCCTTCCATGGGATCCAGCCTTCTTCCCAGGATCGGGAGTCACAAGAGGATTGAGCTGATGGGAAGGGACCACCCAGTTTTCATGGCAGCCTTCTGCATGCAGAGAAGTCACAATTCTGAGAGTGTCTCTGCCCATGTGGAGAGTGCCCATTTTCCACACCGTTGCCTCTCCATCTTGGCTTGGGAAGTTCTTGTTCTAGCCACATGCAGGACTAAATCCTAGTCTGTATCCTATCCTATGCTTAGTCCTGATCAGAGGAGAATCACTGAATCAGTTGGATTTACCTATAGGTTGACTCACCAGTCACTTATGGGTTCAGTGGATCTACTCTCTTCAGTTAAACCAGAGGATTCAGGCATCCTCAGACTTTTAAATGCTGGTATGCTAATTCTTCCATGCTGTGTCAACATCACTGATGAAAATTAGACTTCCCTTTCATGCAGAGGAGGAGGAGAAGGACTTGTTTTATGTTCCATGTAGAGATGTTCAAGTTCCCGGACTGGATAAGACCTGCATTACTTTATGGATCTCATCCACTGCCTCCCTGCATACTTCTCCTCTCTGCATGGAGACACTGGTGAAAATCATTATTTCATTTTTACAATGAGACCATTTATCTGAGTGTAACTGCTGTGTTTATGTGTCAGTCATAGAAGGAGCATGAGGTGTGCATCTCCTCTCTTTGTAACTGCTGTGTTTATGTGTCAGTCATAGAAGGAGCATGAGGTGTGCATCTCCTCTCTTTGTTTTCTGAAACCACACACAAATTGATGTATGTATATTTGTATGCATTGTATCTAAATGGATCTAATGTCAAAATCACAATTTCTTCACATTTCCTTGTATATTTTTTGAAAAAGATGCACACTGCTGAATGTGTTGCACTTGATATATCTATAAATATATAGGTATAAATATCCATAAATATATAGGTTTAAGATTAAAGATTGCATCCTGGATTATGCTCATTTTTGGGAAGTGAAGACGTGTGTAAATTCATTTTATAAACCCAGTGAAATAAATACTTCACAAAGCTGTAGTAAACAACATGTACACACACAGTCACCACACAAAGGACTCACTGGCGCACTGTGTGTCTGGGGTCTGGAAATCTCACTTCCAACTTCTGGGAAGACAATGCTGCCAGACACTCAATTTGGGGCTTTATGCCTGCAAAGCATGGGCTCAATCTCTCAGCTGCAACCCTTCCACACAATCCTGGACTGAAGCATTTAAACAAGGGTCCTCTTTCAGCTCCAGGAATAAAGGCCTACCTTCAATATATAGACCCTGATTCCTGCAGCCCCAGAAAGGCCTCTCCTGCAGTCCTTTATGTCTGGAGCTTCCCCAGGTCACAGTCCGTCTCCTCAGCCGTAGAGAAGGGTTGCTCTGAGTGCGAAGGAGGAGGAGGTCCACAGGGCTGAGGGAGGGAAGGCAATGGGGAAAGGTCAGTGCCAATGGCCATGGAGGGCAGAAGGTGACAATGCCTAGGAAACTCCTCTGAGTCCCAGCCATAGTAACTCCTGGTAGTAAATAGTCCAGGGGCTGAGGGGGTCTCCTTTCTCAAAGGGGGAGGCAAGGACCGGTTCCCATGGGACTGTGGGCCCGATGACCTCTTGGCAAATCTATGGGAGAGGCTGCCTCAAAGAGCATTGGAGGAGTCCCTGTCTGGATGGCCATCTGTTTGGAGGACTTGGAGGGCAGAATGGGGCTGACTGTTTGGCCCTTGGGGCTCCCTTCCAGCCCTAGGCCTACCTTACAAGGCTGTTGTGGGAGTTAATCACAAGACAATTACTACACAAGAATGGCCACCTTTTAGCAGCTTACAGTAAAAATATCCATACAGTACAATAACAACATGTTTCATGATATCCCAAACCCTAAACCTAACACTCCCATCCAAAATAAAATACCATTAAATTACTGGACAGTTATTAAAAACAGGGATAGTAGTCAAAGCCCAATGTTTGTGAAGAAGAAGAAGAATAAGGCTTGTATGAAAACTATTCACCCCATTTCTGATCCCCTTTAAAACCCATGTTCCCCAGAAGGACCAGAGCTGTGTAATATGAAAACCCTCTTAGAAAAGACACACAAAGAGACACACTTCCTTCCTTTTGGCCCAAGGAGCCTGGCCTCCTTCTGACTCTGGAGCCTCAGGAGAGAAAGAGGAGACTCGGTTCAACTGAGGCCTCAGAGAAGCTTCTGGAACAATATTCCCCACAGTCACAAGCAGCACAAAATGGCAACCAGAACATAAAATGGCTGCCGGAAAACAAAATGGCTATCAGAACACAAAATGGCCAGAGATGTTGGGAAGGACTGGGACTCCATCCAATCAGGGCCAGCGATGGTGGGAGGGAGTGAGACTCCAGCCAATCAGGACCAGCGATGGTGGGAGGGACTGGGATTCCAGCCAATCAGGGCCAGGGATGGTGGGAGGGACTCGGATTCCAGCCAATCAGGGCCAGGGATGGTGGGAGGGACTGAGACTCCAGCCAATCAGGGCCAGGGATGGTGGGAGGGACTGGGATTCCATCCAATGGCAGCCCTCAGATTGTCCTCAGGAGCCAATCATGTGGAAATACAGTGGTACCCCGGGTTACGAATTTAATTCGTTCCGCGGCGCCGTTCGTAACCCGAAAGATTTCGCAACCCGAAAAAAGGCTTTCCGCTAGTGCTGGAAAGCCGCGGCTTTTAAATTTCGTGCCAAAAAGCGCCGAAACACACCGAAAAAAATTTCGTTACCCGGAACAGTTTTTTCCAAGCTAACTTTTTCGTACCCCGGAAATTTCGTAACACGATCAATTCGTATCCCGGGGTACCACTGTACATATAAAACATCACAGAGTATAAACATTCCAATTACAGTAATCTCAGGGCAATTATGCTGTTATGACCAGAAGTAAACATATATCCAATTATAATTATATATACATGCTGATGTTGACCAGAACATGGAGGGTGTATACATGCGCATATTTTTCCATGCTTTTGATTATGTTTAAATTATACACAAGTAGAAGATTATATATAAATATGTGTGTGTGCTTGCATCTCTCTCTCTCATATATATATGAGCCCCTAAGGTCTGAGTGCACTTAGATAGAGATGCCTCTACATATATACATTTATGTATATGCACAAAGACACATGCACACATCCATCTATTGTTGTCCATTCTTCTGGTCTGTTGTTCCAGGTGATGCTGGAGAAGAGGCCCTGCCTCCAGTGGAACCAAAGGCTGCAGGCGATGAGGAGAGGGACTCCTTGCCCAATGCATTGCTCACCTAGGGGGCCAGCACCAGGAAGGCCAGTTTCCCCACCTTCACAAAGGCCCCATTCCCACTCCCTCATTTGCCCTGGATAGAACTGGGCAGATCCGGGTGCCCCATATTGAATCTCCCCGGAAACAAGTTCCTACTACCCTTTACCTCAATCAGGGCAATCTACCCCCTGAACTTGATCCCATCATGACCAGGGCTGAGTTCGTATTTGCCGGCAGCAGGGAAGAGCCAGTTGTTTCCAAAAAGAAAGGGTCAACAGTCTGCTAAGGGGGATTTGCCCTGGATCTCTTGTGAAAGCCCCTGATCGAGTTGTGTTAAAATTGGCAAGAGTGTGAACTTCCAACTTTTAAACCGGTTTGGGAAGCGGGGTAAAATGTAGTCTGAATAGCCTTATATTTAAGGGTGAAGGGAGCAAGAAACAACAAGCAAAGCCTAAACACTTCCTTTTACCATTGCAGCCTTGGAGCGTGTCACCACCTTGAAATGTCAATGGCTCCACTGCAGCAAGGCCAGGAGCAGCACAGAATGTGGCTATACAACTCGGTGTGTGGCGCTCCCTACAACAATGATGTGGTTTATTACACCGTGTATCGTACATATTATACAGCCATGTTTCATATTGTAATTTTCTCCCTCCCAAATAAGAAAATGGCATAGAGAGATTTACAATCCAATCAAATTAATAATCTATTTCGGACATATGGAATATATTATTGATTATATTATTAACTTCTTCATACTCCATTTTACCTTTCACGTTCTTAATTACTATTTTCCATTTGTCTTCCCATGGTTCTTTATTGCTTTCCCCAATATATTTTACTCTTCTTTCCCTGAGGAAGTCGAATAGTATATATTCTTTTATATATTTAAATAAGTAAGTCTTGTTCCAATTTGATTTCTTTCTCCATCATAAGCAATCATTGCATGAACAGCTTTTAGAAATTGTTTTGTTACATACAGTGGTACCTCGGGATACGAAATACCCAGGTTACGAAATTTCCGGGATACGAAAAAATCCCATAGGAAATAACTGTTCCGGGTTACGAATGTTTTTTCGGGTTACGAAAAAAAATTTGGTGCTTTTCGGCGCTATTTCACACGAAATCGCGGCTTTTCCCCATTAGCGCCTATGGGTTTTCGGCTTGCGAAGGCTTTTCGGGTTACGAAAGCGGCCGCGGAACGAATTAATTTCGTAACCCGAGGGAGCACTGTATTTCTGATTGTTATTCAATCTTAATTCCCCTTAATTGAGAGTTAAGCAATTTTCTTTACTTAATTGTATTCCTATCCCTATTATTGTATTTATCTGTTGCTTTACCTCTGTCCAAAATTTTTGTACAAATGGGCATTCCCTCCACATATGGACAGGTTGCTCACCTGTAACTGTGTTTCTTCGAGTGGTCATCTGCGAATTCACACAAATGGGTTATTTCTGCGCATGCGCAGCAAACTCGGAAACTTCTAGAATCTCTGGGCAGAAAGTCATGTAACTTTCTGCAGCCTCTTTGCAACTTTTTGGCAGTAGCCCCGCCCATCCCGTATATAAAGCCCCTGGTGGCCCGCTCCTCTTCAGTTCCGAATGAGCCGCAAACAGTGCGACCACAAGCGTTGTTAAATGAGCAGACACTGAGGGGAAGGATGGGTGGGTTTGTGTGAATTCGCAGATGACCACTCGAAGAAACACAGTTACAGGTGAGCAACCTGTCCTTCTTCTTCGTGGTCTCTGCGAATCACACAAATGGGTTAGACTAGCGAGCTGTAGTCAATGGAGGAGGGAGTGTCAAGAATGAACAATGAGACAACAAACAATAAAGTATGTAAACCAAACAACTGTGTAATTTATTAACAGTGCAAAGGTTCTAGGCTTTAGTGCATGGCAGAGAGTAACACTGCCCTCCCAAAAGCTGTGTCATGCCTGGCCCTGGCGTCCAGCCTATAGTGTCTAATAAAAGTAGATGGCTGGGACCAGACAGCAGCTTTGCATACATCCTCAAGTGAAATCCCTGTCAAAAATCCGAGGATGCTGCTACTGCCCTGGTTGTGTGGGCTCTAACCCGGCCTGGTAAGGGCTTACCCGCCAGTTCGTAGCAGAGGTGGATGGTGTTGGACACCCATTTAGAGAACCTCTGCGGTGAAACCGGCAGCCCCTTCTTGGCTTCGGAGTAACACACAAACAGTCTCTCCGAACACCTGGAAGCAGACGTTCTGTCCAAATAGAATGCCAGTGCCCTGCGGACATCCAGGGCATGGAGCTGACGTTCAGAGTCTGTGGTCGGGTTAGGAGCCAGAGTGGGCAAAACAATGTCCTGGTTCATATGAAAAGCAGACACCACCTTTGGCAAAAAAGTAATGTCAGTACGGAGAACCACATTGTCTTTGTGGAAATGGAGAAAGGGTTGGTCCATTCTAAGGGCACACAGTTCACCAGCCCGTCGGGCTGATGTTATAGCTACCAGAAAGGCTGTCTTCCAAGTTAGAAGTCTAAGGTCCATGGTAGCTAGGGGTTCAAAGGGCTTGGAGACTAGACGAGCCAGAACAGTGTCTAGATCCCACTGTGGCGGAGGGTCGAGGACCGGCGGGTGCAAATTATTAAATCCCTTAAGGAATCTCTTTATAAGAGGGTCCCTAAATAAGGAGGGTTTGTCCCGAAACAAATAGTGGGAAGAGATGGTGGACAGGTAGCATTTCATAGAGCTGAAGGAGAGACCTGCGTCAGCCAGTGTCATGAGGAAGTCCAGGACTATCGGGATGGAGACCCGGGATGGTGTAACGTCCCTGGTCTGTAAAAAGGCAAGGAACTTGTCCCATTTGTAGGCATAGGACCTTTGGGTAGACGGTCTCTGAGCTGCCCTAATTATATCTTGTACTCCTGGTGGGAGTGAAGTCAGGATCGAATCCTCCATGCCACCAATGGGAGAGACTGCATCTCTGGGTGGTGAACTTGCCCGTCGTGGAGGGAAAGTAGGTCGGTGCGGTGCTCTAGGCAAAGATGATCTTGGGCCCGTTGAAGCAGAGGGGCAAACCATGGTTGTCTGGGCCACCACGGGGTGATCAGGATGGCATCCGTGGAGTCCGTCCACATCTTTGCAAGTACTCTGGTCACCAGTGGAAAGAGGGGGGGAACGCGTAAAGGAAGCGGTTCGCCCATTGAAATTGGAAGGCATTTCCCAGAGAGCCGGGTGCATGAACCCGTGAGCAGTACTTGTTCAGTTGGGCATTGGTGGGGGAAGCAAATAGGTCCACCGTCGGCGTGCCCCACCATTGAAAGAGGAAGGAGACTACGTCTGGATGTAGTTTCCATTCGTGGCATGTCGTTCGAGATCTGCTTAGTTGATCCGCCAGGTCGTTTTCGTCCCCTGGAAGATGGATGCACTGAAGCAGGATGCTGTGTTGAATACACCACTCCCAGACTCGAAGTGTGATGTCTAGGAGAGTCCTTGATCTCGTACCTCCTTGCTTGTTGAGGTAGTACATAGTCGTGGTGTTGTCTGTTAGGAGGAGCACCACCTTGTCGAAGAGTAGACTCTGAAAGGCCCTGAGTGCTTTTTCCACCGCCAGCATCTCCAATGCGTTGATGTGGAGACTTGATTCCTTGAGAGTCCATTTGTCCTTGACGGTCAGGCCCATCGCGTGGGCTCCCCATCCTTGTAGGGATGCGTCCATAGTCAAGGTTATCTCTGGCTGGGGCGGAGTGAAGGGCATACCAGAACATACGTTGTCCGGTCGGAGCCACCATCTCAGGGAAGTTTGGACCTTTCTTGGGATGGTGAGAATCTTGTCCGGATGGTCCCTTACCGGATTGAAGGCGGACAGGAACCAGGATTGTACGGGCCTGAGGCGCAGTCTTG
>NW_024803556.1:0-7561 GCF_019175285.1 Sceloporus undulatus | reverse complement strand
ATTCCTGTATGTAGGTGCCTTCCACTCAACTGTCAATTTATGCTGACGCTATTTAATTGATTAAGTTTTCTTAGGCAAGAAATACTCTGAGTAACTTGGTTGGTTGGCTGTTTGAAGTAGAGCTTCAATTTGTTCCTCTGCATCCCATCCATTAATAGCAGCAAGATATATTAAGAATATTAAAAATACAAGCTCAGATGGCCTCTTTTTTTAAATTTTTATTTCCATAAACAAATACATCTCTATATTCTATTACATTCTATTACCTTTTTGACACATTATTTTATATCCCCCTCAGTGCCCCCCTAGTTCCCCGGAGCCATTTCCATCCTTATATTCCATCCAAAATTTCAATTCATCTTCTGGAGGTCATCTTTCAACTTCTTTTCTCAACACTTTATCGACAAATTCTTTCCAAATCCCCTCAAAGTCATTTCGTTTCCATAATCCTTTCTTCACTTTCAGTTTACGTGTCAATTTATCATTAATAGCTAATCTCCATACCTCTTTGTACCAACCCTCCTTCTACATCCATTTTCGTTTTCCAACACCTTGCTATTATTAATATCCGAACCGATAAATTTTTCAAGTGTCTTTGTTCCCAAATTCCATTCCATTCCTTATCGTTTATTTTACATCCTAATTCTTCTTCCCATAATCCCTTTAAAGTATTTCCTTTTATTTTTCCTCCTTTATTCTCCATCAACATTTTGTATATTTTACTAGTAATTCCTTTTATGTTCTCATTTTCTTCCATTTCTCTTCCTTTCTGAACTATTTGTTCAAACAGCGTATACTTTTTCTTTTCTACATTCCTTTTCCTCCAATTTTTAATTCATTGTTCTATTTTATATAATGAAACCATGAAACTTTTATTCCCATAAGTTTTTCTTTTATGTTTCCTTTCTCTATTCTTACATCTATCCAATCTTCTATTCTGTCTATTTTCCTTTCCTTTAGCTCTTTATCTAACAATCCTCTCAAATTCTTTGGGAATTTCTTTTCCATTATTATTGGTGTTATTATTGAGTATTCGTTCATTAATTCTTTTTTATATTTATACCATATTTCTATTATATTTTTCATAATTGGATTTCCAATAATTTTTATTTATTTCTTTATAAAGTCCTTTAAAAAGATATTCCATATTCTCATATCTACTTCCTCTGTATCTACTTGTAACCATTCTAAAACTCTCCCATCCAACATACCTTCTATCACATATCTCAACTGATTAGCCTCATAATATCCTCAAAAGAGGAAAGATCCTGGTTTTGCAAACTATTCACAAACATACAGAGGTCTCATTTGGACAGAATATGGATACCTTTTGTCCATTCTTCTCTGGACAACTGGATTGAAATTCACATTTTGCAAGCTCTTTGGGTACTGATATTTTCATTACATGTAAATCCTCGTTGTTATTTCCATTGAAAGCAACCCCAAAGAAAGGTGATATTAAAATTATCCCTGATCTATGAAAAAACAAACAAGAGAAAAACATAGAGAGATGTATCTGTACATTTTTCAGATCTCTCTCTACATTTTGCATATCCCTTTTCTGAATCCCTCCCCAACATATGATTATGGCAGATAGGAATCCAGATGCTGATGGTGTAGATTTGGCCAAGAAGAATAAAAACCACAAGAGGAAATTATTTGCTGAAGCAAAGCTTTATTGAAGAAAAGACACAGAGCAAGTGTTTTCTGGGGCTAGCAGTTTCAAATCAAAGGAGAAAAGCAAAAACATATGCCTACAAATGGTCACCAATTTGTTCTTACTCAGACTCAAGAGACTGTTGGATGTGAAGGCAGATGGGGAGAAAGGCAGAGAGGAAAAGGCCGCTTCCCAAGGAAGAGGCCTCTGTTTGAACTGTCCCTTGATTCTCAATATCCAGATAGCCTTGTAAAAAGTGAAGCCAGAAAGGAAAGTATAGCAAAGTAGCCTAGAAAAGATGCCTAAAGAATAAAGAGTAAGTAGAGCTGGGTGTCAGGAAAGTGGAGCATTTCTTTATCCTGGGAACTTGGGAGGGTTGGATGAAGGATGCTCAGCTTTCCTGACATTCAGGTCCAGGGGATCATCATCGTAAATCCATGTGCCGCCTTGGTCTGTGGCCAGGGTTTCTGATAAGTGTTGAAGTTTCCTTCTTTCTCCTTTGCAGGGTCTGCAGTTGGATGGATATCAAAAGGGAACAAAGGGTCTACAAAAAGGATTGACTCCTATTCTGCGTCCATCCATAACAAGAAATTGTGGATCAGGAATAATGCCAACCAAATCTGAATCTGGAGCATTTTATAAAGGAATCAAAACGCCTGGTGCCGATTGCCTCAGCAGTATCAACCAATGGCTCTCCTCCTTCACTGATCAAACCATTGTAGACAGAAGAGGTAGAAGAGTGGACTGGAAAGTAGGATGCCATTTGGCTTAATGGGGGATAACTGACTGGGTTATAGTAGGACAACTTGGAGAGATGAGGAGCACCTGAAATGAGAGAGTGGGACTGTTAATGGAGAAGGTGGGATTCAAAGGAAGCCTTGGAGATCTAGCGGAAGTGAATCTCGATTCAAGGATCCCACTTGGGCCGAAGGAAGGACTTCATGCCTGGAAAAAAAGACCACAAAAGTTAACTGGGAATGACTGGTTGGGGCTGGACTCACATCCAATATTCTCTGGGGAAATATAACATTTGTTAGAGAAAGGGGTTGTTGGGATGAATGTTCTCACACCTCTTTTCTACCATTACTGTGAATTAATGCACGCAGCATAACCCCTTGTCCTTGCAATGTTATCTGTTCCCTGAAAAGTCTGAAGAGTGAGGTAGGCTTTTTTCAAGGGAGAAGAACAGAAGGCAGTAGCTGCAAAAAGGAGCATTGCTTCCAAGACAAGTTGTTTTAAATGTCTCTGCATTGTTTAGAAGATTTGAATGGAAATTGTGGCAGTAGCCTCTAAAAGGAGGCTGCATTGTTTCAGGGCTTGTTCTGAACACATTTATATTCTACAGAAATGGAGGATGCCAGAGGTTACAGAAGGGCTGTTTGCTCATTCTGGTTTATTTCTTTGCACTCTGTCCTCTCTTTCTGAAATTCATACTGGCTTACAGTCCGGAAAACCCCTTCTCCAGTTTTGGACATCCCACATTTCACTAACTATAGGCACATTGGACTACAGGGAACTTAGTTGTAATCTACATAGTGTACATCTACAGTGCTATACAAGGAAAGCATCTACAGCTCTATATAAATAAAACATAATAATAATAATAATAATAATAATAATATATTCTTTGCAAGGGTTGTTTTACACATTTCTATGTTATGTTGAACCTCTGAATGGAAAAGGTGGCTCAGAATAATCCCAACTATGAAATGCAAGCGATAGCCTTGCAATAAATTAAATCCATGGTTTGACCTGTGTCCGTATTGGAATCAATGAGAGCTTATTTCTATGTGTTTTTCACATTACTTTTATTTCAAGAGCCTGTTCTAAGCAGATCTAATACTTGCTTTAAGCAACACAAACAAGCCAGTTCAAGGAAAAATCATTTTCAAGTCAAAAATGATCCTCCGAATGCAAAAGATAGAATGAGGTCTCTGGAGAAAGAGGCAAAACCAAGTTATCAATTCTTAACATAGCTAGACATTTTAAGGAATGTGGTCTTTGAAAATTCTCATTCAAAATACTACAATTTACATCCCTTGTAATGTACAGAACCTAAGGACTAAACAAAATGCCATGTGTTATAAATGCAGAAAATCATCTTAACTGAAGGATATAAAAAGAGTGAGAGAAAGCAACATACACACTAAGTTCAAATGAAGCAGCTAGTAGGAATAGCCTTCTTTCTGCTCACTTACTGAGTTCTCAGAGGAGTCTTTGGAAGAAGTCGAGAGGAGCTCTTAGAAAAGGCTTGACTCTGGTCTCCTTTTATCCAATTTGGGGGGACTGTGCCAGACTCCTGCCCTCAGAGACGCTCCGAACAGGTCCTTCCACTACCTGACTGGGCAACCGGTGTCGCACCCCATGAACACCCCATGTAATATTCAGCTTCATAAATCATAATGATATTTGCATGTCTTTTTACCTGGAACATTATAGTCCTGCTTTGGAAATATTGTTAACTAACCCTGGTTGCCAAAATTCAAAGATATTAGTCTGTACATTCAGTATGCAAAGAGGTTTTGTTGTACCTTTGAGACTAACTAAAGAAAGAAATTTCCAGAAGGTGTTTTCATAGACTTAGGCCTCAGCTGCATTTAGAGGAATAGACTTAAGTCTACAAAAGTTCATGCTGCTGACCTCTTTCATCTCAACGGTGCTAAAAGATCTCTATACATACTGGATGCTAAAGGCATTGTCCCCGTTTAAATTTATTCATAATGATAAGGGTGACATTTGTGTGTTAGAAAGTCTGTAGTAATAGCTAGGAAAGACCTCTGTCTGGAAGGGTGAAGATGAACTGCCAGCTGGTCTTGGTAGGAACTATATGTGTATTAGGTGTATTAGGGTTGGAGAGACTACCTGAAAATGGTGTACTGGAGGCTCCCATTTTAACTCCGGAGGGATGCAACAGCAGCCAAACTATGCGGCATCTCTCTGGAATAAAAAGAACCTTCAAAAAGCAGGTTCTTTCTAAGACACCCAGCACTTGTCACCATTGGGGCGCCTGTGACATAAGCAACGCACAAGAACGTCTGTACACTGCATGGCGCTTATGTCAATATGGCCGACCCCCATATGGATGGGAGACTGACATTAGGCTGGTGCCATGGCATGTAAGGGTTCCAGAGCATGTGGTTGCTGCACGCTCCAGAACCCTAGTATTGTTGCACCTTTGAGACTAACCAAAGAAAGAAGTTTCCAGCAAGGGTTTTCCTAGACTTAGGCTTCAGATGCATTAAGAGGAATAGACTTCAGTCTATGAAAGTTCATGCTGCTGTCTTCTTTCATCTCCAGAGTGCTACAAGATCTCTCTTCATACTGGATGCTAAAGGCATTGTCACACTTTTTAATTCATTCATAATCATAAGGGAATATGAGCTGTCAGCTGGTCTTGGAAGGAGAAGGAACTTTATGTTCCTATGGGAATCAACAGACCACCCCAAAATGGTGCACTTGAGGCTCCTGTTTTAACTCTAGAGGGACGGCACAGCAGCCAAACCGCCTGGCTTCCCTTGAGAATATAAACAACCTGTGAAAATCAGGTTCTTTCTAAGGCACCAAGCGCACCTCACAAGTGTGCCATTGGTGTGCCGTTGATGCAAGCAGTGTACAACAACGTCTGTACGCTACACATCACTTATGTCAAGATGCCAACCCTGTATGGACAAGAAGCTTCCATTAGGCTGCTGCCATGGTGTATTAGGGTTCCAGAGAATGTGGTTTCTGCACAGAGTGAGTGCAATGACAGGAATTCAGCCGTGGATAAAGCCTAGCATTCGAAGCGATTCCCAGAGGTCATCCAACCCAACTTCAGCCATGAATACCTAGGAGTTGCAGTTCAAGCTGAGAGCATGTGACTTGCCTAAGGTCACCCAGTGAATTTTTATGGTGAACTGGGAGGCTAGAGTGCTAATCCCATCTCAACCATGTAACTCCACAGGATGACACTGGGTAAGTCACACTTTCTCGCTCATGGATATTCTGCACTTTAAACTGAAATAACCCCCTCCTGCAAAAGTAGAAGAGCCCAAAACTTTCCTAAGTACTAAAAAAAATGCCATGTATTATAAATGCACAAAATCATCTTACCTGAAGGATGTTTTTAAAAAAGGGAGAGGTAGGGATCTAGCACCTTGGTGTATGCTTAGACTAAGGGTTCCCAACCTGGGGGTCGTGACCCCTTTGGGAGTCGCCAGGTTGGGATTCCCCCCTACCTCCCCCTCCTCCCTTTTTCCCTGCGGGTGCTGGCGCTAGCACTGGCAACCACAAGGAGAAAGGGCCGGGGTTGCCTCCTCCCCTCGCCTTCTCCTCGTGGGTGCCCTCCAAGGCAGCCGCGTGGAGAAGGCAAGAGGTCCGGGGTCGCCTCCTCCCCTCGCCTCCTCCCCGCAGGTGCCCTCGAAGGCACCCGTGAGGAGAAGGCAAGATGGCCGGGACTACAAACCCCAGTGGTCTTTGTGACCGGAAGTCCCACCCCTTCTTCCCTGGTGGCCTCCCTGATTGGTTGGGCTGGAAGGGGTGGGACATCCAGCCGCAAAGCCCACTGGGGTTTGTAGGCAGTCGAAAATCCCGCCCCTTCCTCGCCTCTCAACCAATAACGGAGGTCGCGGGCGGGACTTTCGCCCGGAATGGGGGTCGCGGCCCAACAAAGGTTGGGAACCGCTGGCTTAGACTGAGGCTTATATAGACAATTTGTAGCCCCTGGCTGTGAACTTGATGGCTTAACTTCATCCAAGGCAAAGGGTATGAAGACCTCGGCTTTTGTTAAAGTAAGGTGAAGAATAGACCAATGCACTTGGATCTGATCACACACAAGGAAGGCAAACAGATGAATAGATGGCCAGTGACTTAATCACTGAGTCATCAAGTGACAGGCCTAAAACAAAGATCTTATTCTTGGAGGTGATGGTTTTCCCTTTTGCAACTCCCAAATCTTTCTGTGGGGAATTCCCAAAGCGTTACTTCTCAGGGGTCTTGTGAGGCTGACTCCTCTGCCTACCTGACCCACTGCTTCCAAGATTATGGCTGCTAGTCTGGCAGGTCTGTTTGGGGTCATGAAGGGACTCCACACACACTCCAAAGTTTATTAAAATCCATATGTGGTAACATCTTAACTGGGGAGATTTTTTCCCCCGAAGGCTCCGTCATTGAGGCTCAGGGGTCCCAAGGGCAACTTGAGGGCATCTCTTACCTCCATCCCTGCGACTATGAGTCCTTCCAGCCTCGGAGCGTATTTCAAAGCAGGAAGAGAGGGAGGGGACCAGGACTGGAGCCTCCCTAGACCCTCCCCACTAAGAGGAGGAGGAGGAGGAGGAGGAGGAGGGAGAGGAATGGGAGAAGGTTTTTAACTATTTTCAATTGTATAATTGGTTTTTCTACTTGAAGGGATGTCATATTGAGGAGGGAGCAAGCTTGTTTTCTGCTGCTCCAGAGACTGGGACCCAGAGCAAGAGATGCAAGCTCCAGGAAAAGAGATTCCAGCTCAACCTTAGGAGGAACCTCCTGGCAGTAAGAACTGTTCGACAGTGGAAGACACTCCTTCCTTGGAGTGTAGTGGACTCTCCTTCCTCAGAGGTCTTTAAACAGAGGCTGGATGGCCATCTGTCGGGGATGCTTTGATTGAGAGTTCCTGCATGGCAGAATGTGGTTGGACTGGATGGCCCTTGGGGTCTCTTCCAACTCTATGATTCTATGATTCTATGATTCTATGACATTCTTCCTAACATGGTGGCGAAAGTGAATAGGTTCTTGATATTCTCTGATCACAAAAGTTGACAGACGCACCTATTCCAGCATGTAGAATCTGACACTTACCCTGCCTGCTATCGAGTATTATATTTATCCTTTGTAAATGCTTTTGTTTTGTTTTTATTTTTCACTTTTAATGATTTGAAGCTGCCTCCA
>NW_024803555.1:0-7562 GCF_019175285.1 Sceloporus undulatus | reverse complement strand
GGAAATGGTGGGATCCTCAGCTGGGACTGATCCCGTTCTCCTGGAGTTTGTTAAAGAGCGGAAAGGAGAAGCCAGGGATAGTCAGACACACTTTTTAGACCCCAGGAAAACTGGTTCCAGTGGAAATACTGGGCTGATCCCACGGTCAGGAATATGAAAGAGAAGGGGCTTCAGGACGGATGGAGCTTCTCAAAGGGAGACACTAAAGGCACAGCTCCAAACAGATCTAATGAGGAGGAAAAGTGGGAGAAGTCTCAGGAAACCAGGATAAAGGACTAAAGAAATTCCAACGGAGCTAAGATTTAAATGGGAAACAAATAAGAAATGGGAAAAGGGGGAAAGTGCCAATCTGGATCCCAAAGTGCTTCTGCCAAAAGGGAGACCAAAGGGAGGCCACCTCTCGGCAATAGTTGAGCTAATTAAAATCCCCCTAATTCAATCCTTCCTAACAGAATTACCTTCTTGGGTTAAAGGAGAGGCAGCTGGGTCCATCAGGCCCTTTCTTCCAAGAAAACAACCATCCACTAGAAGCCAAGCCCTCCCTCCAGTCCTTCTCCCCTGATCCAGGCCTCAGAGGCGGAGAAGAACTGCTGGACCTGATCCCCTTCCCCACAACCATTCCTTCTCCTTTTGTGTCGTGTCTTCTTAGATTGTAAGCCTGAGGGGAGGGAACCGTCCAATTAAAAAGCTTGTATGAACAGCGCTGTGTAAAGTTACAGCGCTTTATAAATAAAGGTTAATAATAATAGTAATAATAACTTCCATCCATTCATTTAGATAGATAGATACTAACAGTGTAAGCATGAGTTGCCTTGGCTCTGCTTTGGTGTCACAATAAACTACACTACCCAGAATTCCATAGCACTGAGGCATGGCAGTTAAAGTGGTGTCAAACTGGATTATTCCTGCAGTGTGGATGCAGCCTCAAACTGGATTATTTCTGTTAAGTGTTTTCAACCACAGCTCCCTAAAACCCTATTCAGTTCTCCCCAACTCTCCTATCTCTAGGAGATATATATATATATATACACACACACACACACACACACATACATATATATATACACAGACACTCTCAGGACATTTCTCCGAATGATTAGGTGAGAATACTTTCCCAAAGAGAATCATTGGAAAATAATTGGCCATAGGGAATCATTGGGGAATATTTTCTGAAAGGGAATTGAATGAAACAGTTGACATGCCTTTTGAAGAGATGTAAAGCCATGCCAAAAAAGAAGGGATTACAAGGAGAGGATGAAAAGAAGGAAGAGGAGGAGAGTATTCTGAAAGGAATGAAGTGGAAGGTTAAGGAAAGAAGACAGAAGAATAAGTAGAGAAGGCAAGGATATATAGAAAGAAAAAGAATTAAATGCAGATGGAAATGAAACTAAGATTAAAGATAATGACATGGACATATATGCATAGAAAAATGAGGAAAGGAAAAGACAAAGAAACAAACAAACAAACAAAAAGGCTAAACCCTTAATATTCTCCTAATCCTGGTCCTTGACAAAACTCTCCCAATCTAGGAGTAATTCCCTTAACTAATACAGTAACTGCCTTCGTCAAGGATTTAGAGGACTAGTTTCTCACACTTTATATATTTATCAGCTATTTATTTATATAAGCTTATTAATCTTATTAACATTACAAGGGAGAGTTCAGTAGCATCTCTGTGTATAAATTGTTGTTCTAACAGGAGAATAAGTAATAAGGTTTATATAGATATAATTCAGGGGGAAACAATTATTTCTGGTAAAGAGAAGATACTGAAGAAATCCAAGAAGATACAAAGAAGAAAAACCTTCGGCAACGAAAAGAAAAAGAAAAGATGGCAGTAATAAACAAATCATAAAGAAAATAACTGGCCAATAGAAATGGATTCAGAAGGACAATAATTGAAGAGAAGGAATGACAGACAGAAAGAACTAAAAGGAGTTCAGCTGAAACTCTGCATTAATTAGAAGAGTTCCTTTTATTTTGGGAAAATGCAAAAAGTGAAGACTTTTGGTCTTTTCAAACTCAGTTTAATAAAGACTATTTAGAAGACAAGATCCAAACTGGTTTAAAGGTAAATGGGAAAGAGCCCTAGGTCTCCCTAAGTCTGATTCCAAGGGCCTCCTGCTGAGTGACTGTTGCTCCCATCATCCACAGAAGCCTCTCCTTCCTTTTGCAAAGTCCATCATCCCCAAAAGCTCCCTCAAGAACAAGACACCAGGAAAGAAGGAAGGAATCTTCTGGGGGCCATTGCTCTGATGTCTTCTTCCTTGCAACAAGAAACAAAAAGGCTGAGAAAGAAAACCTTTTATCTAAGAACCAAGAGAAACAACGTGGATTTTAGGGTATATGCTTCTATTCTCCACCCACAAAATGCAGGCTATTGATGAATGATTGCTTCTCTAGATGCCCAGAGCCCACTTTCCTTGGGACATCCTTCCAGGACAGAGTGAGACCTTGGCCTGGCCCCAGACCTCCCTCCTCTTCCTCAACCTCTGCTCCCCCTCCAGCCCCAGAAGCCCCCTTCGTCCAGAGACCTCTCTATGGCCCCTAAGCCACGCCCTCTCTGCTTTCAAAGCCCTGCCTCCAGGGGACTCTGTGGCCCAGGAGAGACTTCTAGGCTATTCTCACATCCCATTGGTCCCAAATTTGCATGGCCCCTCCCTTGGCCCCCTCCCACCCTCTTTGCCTTCTCCCCGCCTTCCATTGGGTCTCTGTCTCTGGGAGGGAGGCGGGGCCTAAGCCTTGAGTTTGGGAGGAAGAAGTAGGGAAGCAGCGCCACCTGGAGGCAGGGAGGCTCTGCACAGGAGAAATAAGGCAGCTTCATGGAGATTGATTGATGAATCCCAAGATTTCACCTCCCTTTTGTGGTTCCCTTTCCTTTGCATCCTTTTCAGAGAAGACACAGAATTAGAAAACAAACAGACAATTGGTTACTTAAGTGAGAAGATATGGCTGAAATGGATAGTTTAAGAAATCTGATTCATGGGAAATCAGGAGAAGAGGTCAGTAAGGAATAGGAATTAGTCAATCAATGTCTATTATTATGTTGTACTCCGCCCTGATTGTAAGAATATAAATATAAATAAATAAATAAACAAATAAATCTTTTATTTTATTATTTATTAAATATTGCAAAAACAGATGAAAGCAGGGATCCCATTTTACTTGAAGTTCTTCTTACTTTTCTTTAGGAAACTTTAAAATCTCTGGCTCCTGGAGCCAAAACCGGCCTCTTTCCTTTGTTTGTAGCCCAGTTGCCAGGAGAAAAGGGAAACCCAGCGAGGGGTCCTTCCATCAGTCTCTTCTGGAGGACCCTCGGAAGACATTTGGCCATGCCTTCTCTTTCCCTCCATTTCGGTTTCCCCAATTTCTGTCTTTCAAGGGCTGAAGACCAACCTGAAAGCCACAATGTTTTATTTAATACATATCAGCAAAGCCTAATGGAGTATCTGCACAGTATGGGAGGCAACCTAATGGGATCAAACTCCCACCGGCAACCAGATCCGAACTGGTTTTGGACCTAAGCAGGGCCAGCCTTGGTTAGGACTGGATGGGAGACCCCCAAGGAAACTCTGCTGCGTTGAGGCAGGATTTCAGGGGAAGGAATGGATAAAACCACCCTTAGGAATCCTTGCCTGAGATTCATGGCCATAAATCACCGGTGACTTTCCCCCCAATTGTGTGGGACTATGTCCCACCACAGCATTGGGTTTGAATCTCCATTCAATCATGGAAACCCATTGCGTGGCCGTGAATAAGTCACATTTTCTCAGCCTCAGGGATGGCAATGGCAAACCCTCTCTGAAGAAACTTGCCAAGAAAACCCATTGATAGGGTCGTGTTAGCTTCGCCATAAGTCAAATGACATTCACACAACAACAACAACAACAACAACATGGTCATGGTTTGAGCCTTGGATGTGGGACTCTGGAGACCCAGGTTCAAATCCTCACTCTGCCATGGAAACCCATCGGTTGACCTTGGTTGAGTCACACCATCTCAGCCTCAGAGGCAGGCAATGGCAAAGCCCTCTCTGGAAAAAACATTGTCACGAAAACCCACACTTACACAGTTAGTGGCTTTTCATTATATATATATATAGTGCGTGTGTGTGTGTGAGTGTGCATATACACTTGTCCCTCCATATTCGCTATGGTTAGGGGCACAAGACTCCCGTGAATATGGGAATACTGCAAATATGTTTTTACCTGAGAGAATACCTCTCTAGGAATCTCTCCAGTGCAACTCTGTGGTCAACGTCTGACAGACACTGACCCTAGAACTGCATTGAAGGAGCTACAAAGGCCTAGAAGAGTATTCTCTCTAGGAACGTCTAGGTCTTTCAGTGTGACTTTTAGTTAAAGATGATCATAGAGTTGCACTGGAGGACCTAGAGATTCCTAGAGAGGACATATAATCATCATCATCATCATCATCATCACTATTCATGGCAACAAGCCAATATTCCATTGCTCTTAAAAGAAAACAAAGAGGCCATAGACATGAAGAACTAAAGGCCCATTTCTTTGCTCAATGTGGACTATAAGTTGTTCAGAGCGATATTAGCAGGAAGATTAAAAAGGTGCTGAAGGAGTAGATCAATGAGGACCAAGAAGGCTTCCTTCCTAAGAGACAACTCCGGGGCAAGATTAGAAACATCGTCAACATAATTGAATACACTGAAAGACATAATGAAGAAAAACTGGCTTTGATTTTCATGGACTTGGAAAAAGCTTTTGACAGTTTGAGTTGGTGACTTTATTTGAGGTGTTGGAAACGATAAATGTAGGTTTGACACATTTGGAGTGGATTAAGGCAATATACTCAGAACAAGGAGCAAGAGTGATTCTTAATGGAGACAAATCAGAAGGATTCCTAATATCAAAAGGGACAAGAAAAGGTTGTCTTCTGTCCCCATTACTCTTTATTTGAGTATTAGAGGTGCTGAATAATAGAGTAAGATTGGAAGGCAAAATGCAAGGTATAAAAGTGAGAAAGTGGGAACACAAATGAAGAGCGTTTGCTGATGACATTGTATTTCGTATAAGAAACCCAATTGCCAGCACTCCAACCCTAGTAGAAATACTAAAAGAACGTGAAGAAGCTACTGGTCTTAAAACAAATGGAGACAAGACCGTCCTATTAACAAAAAAGATTGATAAGAAAGATCAAAGACAACTTGAAGAGATAAGTAATGTCTGGGAAGGTGGATGGCATCCATATCTGATACATGGCAAAGATAAAAGGCCTAAGGACTTTTAAAACCATGATATCAGAAAGGCCCTAATGAAGAGATGGGAGAAAGATAAGCCCAGATGATCACCCAAAATCCCCGAAGGAGGCCTTGTTTGCAGAGAAGGGACTTATAGGGGAATATGGTTCATGTACTCAGACTTATGAAAGGAAAACAACCGCGGAGAATGAGAGTTCGAAAGACAGGAGGATCTGAAAGAAGAAGGAAAGGCTGCCCTTGGTTCCTCTACAGACAGATAAGGGAAAGATGCCAAATAGGTAGAAAACTAGAAGGTATTCACAAGGAAAAGACGGAATGGGAAGAGATCCTAGGAAAAGGAAAAGCTAATTTCCAAAGGCTACAAACCTCTATTGAAATGGGACACGGAAGAAGAAATGGCAAAAGATCGTATGGGGAGGTGGGCCCAACATGTTGGACATGCCATAGACTCCGAAGAATGGGAAGAGAAATGGGGCACGGATTTAAAAGACACAATTGACCAAGATTTAAAAGAGAAAACATACAAAACGATTTACAGATGAAGCTCTCTTTTATGGACAAAAGGTCTAAACCAAATTGTGGGAAATGGAGACATAATCTGGGGTCATATTTCCAGACGTTGCGGAAAAACTCTGGGTGGAAATAGACAATATAATCGCAAAAGATTTAAAGATACAAGCAATTTTTCATCCAGAAACAACGTTATTAGGCATATTAGACAACAAAATAAGGAGGAAACACGGCAAATTAGCGTTTCATTTACTCTCCTTTGCTAGAATTGCATCTGATAGACTTTGGGAGACTAATAGAGCAGTTAGTATGAATAAAGTCTATGAGGAAACAGAAGTGGATGTAATGACAAGAGGAAGAAGAGGAAGAATGGAGGAATGAGTTAAGAAAGAGTGGAAACCAAGATTTGATGGACTGAAAAGGAGATGGCAAGGGCTGATAGTTTTGTCAAAGAGAATTAGGATGCTGTAATTATTAAATGCAATTAGAACGACAACGAAAAAGAATGGATAAAGACAGGGCAAAAAGAGGAAAAGCATGTATCTTTTCACTCTCAAAGTCTAAGTTAAGAGAAGGTTTGGAAAATGCCCCAAAACAAACCCAGGGCTCTTTCAGTTTTGTTTAAGGCCAGAAGTACGGAAATTGTAGGGAAATCTGGGTTTATTTGATGTATGTCAAGAACAACAAGAGAAGAGTCAGGTTTCCCTTAGATCAACATTGAGATGAAAGGTCTATCGCTTGAGACAAGATGAGGCCAAAGAGGAGGAAGGACTGGTTTATGCGATGTGTGCTTTAGAAAATCAAAGGCCTGATGACAAAGTTGTGTGTTGTGTTATGTTTGTTATGTGTTGTAAACATGTAAGTTGTCCTATGTTTATTTGTAAGGTTGGGATTTGTAGTCATACAATGGATTCTGTCCTTGTGGTAATGGACTCTATAAATAATAATAATAATACGTAATAATAATAATATATTGATATTTCCCTCCTCTCTCTGCGGATCGAGGCGAGATTACAACAATAAAAACAAGAATTACAAGATTAAAACTACAATGTATTATAAAATACACTCAAGAAAAACAATACAACTATTACAAATACAATGCATTGAGTAAATCGCCATTTGAAATACATATCATTACAATAGAAGTGGAGCGTTTCTAAAGTTCTTGCAACAGATTGGGAGGATATGAATCAAATCCGTGAATAATCAAAGCCACAAATATCAAAGCTTCAAATATGGAGGGATGAATATATATATATTGAATGAAATAAACAAATGAATGAAATTTATAAAATATATCTTCTTAAAAACTTGTATAATCTCTTTCCTTAAAAGGCAGGAACTGTTCTTCCAAGCGGTGTCTCCTTTAAACTCGAGAAGATAATCCCAGGACAGTCGTTTCTTGAGGCACTTTAATACCATTCCTTTTTCCTTCTTCCTTCTTCTCTCTTTCACTTCCATTGACTGACAGCCAGGAGCCCCTCCATTCCTCCTTGCCTCCAGGTGGCGCTGTTCCCTCCTTTTCTCCTCTCCAAGTGCCTGAAATGAATATGGTTTTATTCCATTTGTCTCTCCTTCTTCATCACAACAAGATGCAAAAAAGCTGAGATGGGCCGAAAGACAGAAGTGGGAGGGAAAAGAATAACCAAAAGGGGAAGAATGGACCTCCATCCCAGTGTTGCCAATTTCGCGACTTTCACACGAAAACGGGGACTTTTCAGAGCTTTTCGTGTGATTTCCGCGCCTTGCTCTAATTCAGTGCCTTTTTCGTGCCTTTGGCCAGTTTCAGCTGCAGCCTGCTGCAGAGCAACCAAAA
>NW_024803554.1:0-7566 GCF_019175285.1 Sceloporus undulatus | reverse complement strand
GCTTTCAAAGCCTTCTTTAATGAAATCTTGTTTAAATTTTGATCTTATTTGTAAGTATCCAAACCATTGTATTTTTTCCCTTCCTAGGATAGATTTGCAGTTTAGCAAAGGGCATTTACAATCATCAGATAGAGAGCTCTAGTGGCTCCGTAAAGTAAAGCACAAACCCCAAGATTCCAAGGATGTTGCTTTGACCATTAAAGTGGGATCATAGTGCCATGTATGTAGCATGCAAGACCCCCCTGTTCTGAAGGAAGAGCAATAGACCCAAGCTCCTTACCCAGAGAGGATAGGTTTTCATAGGTTTCCATCATCACTTCGTTATATAAAAATTTCTGCTTTGGACTCAAGCATGGCCATTCCTCCTCACTCCTTCCACTCTTCCCCCTCAGTCTCTCTCTCTCCCCTGAAGGCCTCAAACTGACAAGTGCCAAGCGCTGAGGAAGAGGCAGCCATTTTGTGTTCTGGTGGCCATTTTGTGCTGCTTGTGACTGAGGGGAATAATGTTCTAGAACCTTCTCTGAGGCCTCAGTTGAACAGAGGCCTCTCTTTCTCTCCTGAGTCTCCAGAGTCAGAAGGAGGCCAGGCTCCTTGGGCCAAAAGGAAGGAAGTGTGTCTCTTTTCTGAGAGGGTTTTCTTATTACACAGCTCTGCTCCTTCTGGGGAACATGGGTTTTAAAAGGGATCAGAAATGGGGAGGATAGTTTTAATACAAGCCTTATTATTCTTCTTCACAAACACTGGTCTTTGCTATAGGGGTGTCTATGTAGAGGTTGGCTCACAGAAAGTCTAATAGCTCTATAGGAACTCCATCTGCCATTGTTTGATCAGTTCTAGGCCATTTGCAGCATGGCTTGGTGTGCTTGCAGAGTCCTCTTGCGTTTTCCTTTCCCAGCTCCTTTGAAACAGCTGCTGAACTGCTCCTGGAATCATTGATTCTGTTCTCTTTGCAGCCCAGCTTTCCTTCCTTTCTGGGTCCTGTGCTGCTGGATTGTACCAAGCTTTCTTGAGCTGTAGCTTTTGATATAAAGTTATCAAAAGGGAGTTTAAGACGCTTCAGTTGATTCCCAGTTTTTTGTCTAAGAGTTCATAGACTGAGATAACAGTCTGGGCTGTTGAAAGGCATTCTTTGGTCACAAAGTCTGGAGGGCATGGTTGCTGTTCAATCTGTTTTTTCTTCTCCACAATGGGTAAATCCTTAAGGACAGGCTCATCTGCCCCATTTGGCTCCAAGGATGGAAATCCCCCTGCAATGGCTCCAGGCAAAGAGACGGTGCTGTTGCTGGACGCTCTAGCTTTCCTTAAGCTGCGCCTCTTGTCTCTCCACATACGGTATGGCAATTCCAGCTTCGTTTGAGAGGTGTTTCTGAGCGTCCAGGAGACTAGGAGCGGTTTGGACACAGTTTAGAAGCGGTTTAGTCGTTGTTAGGCAGAAACCCTTGAAGTGTTTGTGTAATGACTAGGCTCCAGTCAATTGAGGTCTTCTTCAGGCAGAAAAGGGAGGTTTATGCAAATGCAGAATGACATCACTGCTACGGAAGGCTCTCTTGACCAATCAGAGAGCAAGATAAGGATTCTTCTGGAAGCTTCCGTGAGAAGGAGATATAAGGCCTGAGAGACTAAGAGACAGTTGGGGGAATTGTGTCGGTTAGAGATCGAGAGAGAGAGTTAAAGAGCAGATCTTGGAAGTTAGTCTCAGAATTGGAGGCTTAGGTTTATTTATTTGTTTTAATCCCTTGTATGAAATAGCTTGCATGACTTATAATTTAGTTATATTTATAACTAAAGTTGAACATGAGTGAACAGTGTGATGCGGCAGCTAAAAAGGCCAATGCTATTTTAGGCTGCATCAATAGAAGTATAGTGTCTAGATCAAGAGAAGTAATAGTGCCACTGTATTCTGCTCTGGTCAGGCCCCACCTAGAATATTGTATCCAGTTCTGGGCGCCTCAATTCAAAAAGGACATTGAGAAACTGGAGCGTGTCCAAAGGAGGGCGACAAAAATGGTGAAGGGTCTGGAAACCATGCCCTATGAGGAACGACTTAGGGAGCTGGGGATGTTTAGCCTGGAGAAAAGAAGGTTAAGAGGTGATATGATAGCCCTGTTTAAATATTTGAAAGGATGTCATATTGAAGAGGGAGCAAGCTTGTTTTCTGCTGCTCCAGAGAAGAGGACCCGGAACAATGGATGCAAGCTACAGGAAAAGCGATTCCACTTCAACATTAGGAGGAACTTCCTGACAGTAAGGGCTGTTCGACAGTGGAATGCACTCCCTCGGAGTGTAGTGGAGTCTTCTTCCTTGGAGGTCTTTAAACAGAGGCTGGATGGCCATCTGTCAGGGATGCTTTGATTTGGATTTCCTGCATGGCAGGGGGTTGGACTGGATGGCCCTAGTGGTCTCTTCCAACTGTACGATTCTATGATTATTTATAATAGATATCTCCTTGGAGTATCTACTACTCGACGCTTCTTTTACACGTGTTTTGGCTCGGTTGATGCTTGGGAAGATGAGTAAAGAAGTAGAAATAAGGTTCCTTAACCGGTCCCAGTGTAGGTTAAAGGAAATCCTTTTATAACAATGTGTGGAGGCAGCGTGATTTAAGGAATTTAAGGGTCTGCTGGGCTAAGAGCCATAACAGGGCTGTGGTTTGGCTGCTTGGACCCCAGGAGATCATCACAATCTCTGATCCCACGCATTGTGCAGGTCATACTCTCGATGTGGTCTTCTGTACGGAACAGGCACATCTTTGGGTGGAGGTAGTCCATATCTCCGCATTGCCATGGACCATGGACCGTTTCCTGGTCAAGGTTGGGCTGAAGGTCACTATTCCCTCCGTTGGGGGTAGAGGACCTATTAAAATGGCCCCACATAGAAGCTATTAGAGCAATGGCTGTGAGATCTATTGGAGCAATCCTTAGATCCTACAACCAGGCAGGGGATCATCTGGTCGCACCAGCTCTAAAAGTATTTCAGAGTAACATTATAGCTCAGATCCTATATGGCGCTCTGTGTGGGGATGGGATGATTCCCAATTGGTGAAACTGGAGGCCATCCAGAATACATTTTTCAAGAGATTGCTTCTACTTTCACCTGGCAAACCTGCAGCTTTGCTTCGGGCTGAGGTCGGCCTCCCCTCCATCAGAGCTCATATTCAATTTACTTTATTTAACTACTGGAGATCTGTAATAGGTTCTCCGTTTAAGGTTTTTCCTAAATTGTGTTTGCAACACTTACCAAGCTGCAAAGTCTGGAGTTTAAGATACAATAGGTTGCTTGAATCATATCCTGCTCTAACTGAAAATCCTTCTACCTGGAATTCAAGAGAGAAGCTTCGTGAATACATTTTTAACCATGATGTGTATCTGGATAGACTGGCTATTAACAATTCGACATTTTCCAAATGGTTTAGATTATATCAATTGGACCATCAGAGGGCTGTTTACCGAGGGAAGCTTACATTCCCAAAGCTTAGGCAGGCTTTTACAGCTCTTCATTTCCAAACAATGCCTTCAGCCATGATTGATGGTAGATATTCACACACACCTACGGATTCCAGTTTATGTATTTGTGGAGCTCCAGAAATCGAGGACTTGCCTCATTATCTGCTTTTTTGCTCACTATATACTGATCCAAGAACTAAATTTATGGGATCTATTCTGTCCAATTTAGAGTCTAAAACCACTTCTGAAAAGATTTTTTTCTCCTGTCTGATATTGATTCTCAGGTAACTTATAATGTTTCACTGTTTGCCTCAGCAGCAATCAAAATTTGGGAAGGGCAATAGCGGACATAGCAGTTGATTGTCATGGGGATGATCTTATCTAAACGTTGAAGTTTATGTTGTTTTATTTAAATGTCTGGAATTTTATTATGTTTAATGTATAAAATTTGGATGTTAGTGATTTGATGGAGCATTTTATAATTCTGAATTTCTGTCACCGATTTTACATTTTAATCATGCAAATAGCCTTTGGCTTAAGCATTAATAAAATTGATTGATTGATTAATCTAATGCTATTGAAGCCTATGCTGTGTGATGTTCTTTATTTGGCACAAAAGTCTTTCCCAAATGAGGCATCAGAAGGGAGGGTCTCTCCTCTGCCCCACTTCCCAGCAGGAAGGGGGCTCCTCAAACCCCTTTTTACCTTCAGATCCCCCTCCCCTCTATGGCCATGCCTCTCTCCAAGAGTCCCCCCTGCCCTCTTTTCTCATAATAACCTCTCAAGTACCTGGGCCCAAGGACCCCCCGAAGGAGAAGGCAGGGAAGGAAAGAGGGAGGCAGACTAACAGGTCCCCTGCCTTTCTTTGGGGGGAGATTGGGGTTTCATTCCTTCTTACAACCCCCCCAGAAAACCCTCCAGCCAATCCTTCAAAGTAACAAGGGCTCTCCTCCACTGCCCTCCCTCAGAGCAGGCTGTGAGGGCAGCAATGGCTTCAGAGGCTGAAACTCTGCATGCACATTAGCAACCAAAGGCCTTCCTGAGTATGCGCAGGGATCGCAAGGCCCTTGCTGCTGCTGCTTATTCCACTCTCGGCCTTTGGAAGAAGGGAAGGAGTACGCCCTTCCTTCTTTCTTTCTTTCCTTCCTTCCTTCCAGAATGGAGCCCAACCAGTGGAGCTGGACTCAGGAGAAAAAGGCTGGGAAGGCTATGCTTTTGTCTCTGTTCTTATGGCTGGGAATGGAGCTGAGGACTGAGGAGAGAAGAAAGTGTCAATTTTGTGCAAATTCACAACTTCTGTCCATCAAGGAGTCCAGTGTGTTGAAACAGCAAAGAACTTTAATAAGAATACATAGTGAGAAATTCAGCTTTTAAATCAGAGCTGCCCTCCCCAAGCCAAAGAATACATTAAATCCCCAAAACCAAAAACCCCAACCTCTTCCAAACCTAGCCCCTACCTCCAATTCCCACAGTCTATGCCTCATAGTAAAAAAAAGCCCCCTTTGCCATGCCCAGAAACTAGCCCTCTTTATGTTAATACCGACTACCAACTTTCTTCATCCAACATCCCACAAATTCCAAAAGCTATCATTCCCTTAACTATTCTAGCCAGCTGCAGCAAATCCCACCCCTTTATCTAGCTAATCTATTCCACAACCCATAATCCCCAGCCAAATTTATAAACTAAAGAGAAGAAATATACTAATAGCAATTAAAACCAAAACTTAACAAAATATAACTTTAAAACTTAAACAGACATATTGACAGACAAACCTAACACACAAAATCACAAGGGCCTTTTTTTTATCACCAGTGGATTGAAAATATATTCTTTGTATTCCTTCTTGAGAAAAATAATGTCATTTCACGTCTGGGATTTGTGTGGCTTCTCTCCTGTGTGGATTCTCTGATGTCTCACTAGGCTTGACCTCTGAGAAAAACATTTCCCACAATGCTGGCATTTGTATGGCTTCTCTCCTGTGTGGACTCTCTGATGTGTCACTAGGTGTGACTTTGAAGAAAAACCTTTCCCACAATGCTGGCATTTGTATGGCTTTGCTCCTGTGTGCATTCTTTGATGCATGACAAGGACTGATTTGTAGGCATAACTTTTCCCACAATGCTGGCATTTGTATGGTATCTTTCCAGTGTGGACTTTCTGGTGCATTTCTAGGTAAGATTTCGATGAAAAACATTTCCCACAATGCTGGCATTTGTATGGTTTCGCTCCTATGTGGATTCTCTGATGTATGACAAGGATTGACTTGTGAGCAAAATGTTTCCCACAATGGTGGCATTTATGTGACTTCTTTGCTGTATGGAGTCTCTGATGTCTAAAATGTTCTTCTGTAAAGAAGGACAATGACAGATAAGACTGAAAATTAGAGTTAAGAGAGGAGGGTGTTACCCCATGATTTAGCCCTCATTAACCCCTCCTTGTTTGAGATTAAATTAATAAAGTTGCTGTGAGTAACCCAAGCATGACCCTGCTGCTTATGTCCTTAAATCCATGGAACAATTGTATCCTTATTTATAGCAGCTAGCAAAGAAGAGACTGGATGGGGACTGCCGTGAGGGAATCAGTGGAAGCAGATAGTCAAAGGACTGTTGAAACAATATTCCATGAAACATGTGCAAAAATACTTTGATTGACAGGTGGCATCATATCCTGTGAGATTGCCATAGAGTGCTGAGTCAGAGCCCAAAGCATGACGCAAGCTAACTGCAGAAGTCACTTAATGCTGTTTGGCACCAGGATATGACTCACAACCAATACAATATACAGCTCACATGCAGATTGGTGTGGATTGGATTGGAGTTGTGTGTACAAGAGATGGTGAAGCTGAAGGAACTCGGAGAGGAGAGCTTGCAAATATTTGTAACTCAAGATAGAGAACCTCCAAGGATTTCAATGAAATCAACTGTGTTTGTGATTTATTTTTAGTGTAAAAAGTGGTCAGTGCATTGCCAATATCTATATCTGGATATTTGCTTCTGTACTCTGCTATGTTATTGTTGAGCTGCATCTGGGAGTGTCACCCTCAGATGATGCTATATATTGGCTTGTGAACACGATAAGAATTCAGAGCCAAGAAGGACTGAGAGCCAGTGTGCTAATCCTTTTTGTCTGATTTATTTGCTCTAAGCACCCATTGCATTCAATTTGGTTTCAGACCATTCTTCCTCCCAGGACACATCCTAAAGCGATTTAAACCCTTTTGGACACTCGGTTTCTTCCCCCAAGCAACAATTACAGCATAAATATCTGCCCTGACTGGCTGTTCTTTGAGTTCAGTCCAATTACAGACAGACAGTCTGTTGGTTTACATGGCTAAGCACCTCAATGCAGTCGCCAGCCCCACTTGTTGCATGAGGTCCTGACTTCTCTTCCCATTTCGAACCCTCAGCAATTGGAATCAAGATCTGCCTAGGTAAAGTATGACTATTATGAAAGTCTTACATCTCTTGACCACTCTCACCTGTTATCTAGTTCTTGTGCATGTGTGTGGACACTTACGTGTGTGTGTGTGTGTATTATGCTTTCCCCCTCAATACAAAATAAAAAAACTATTTCAAATGCCTTTGGAGTTCTGTGTGCTTCCAGGCCTGGTATAGTTAAGCTGAATCCCAAGGTCGCTCTTGCCCCAACCAAACTATATCTCTCTTTTCAGCAAAGTACTAAATTCCCCTGAAAGCATAGCACTTGCGGGTGTCCTTCCCAGACTCCAGCATTTTGGGTAACAAAGGGCCTCTTGAATCAACCATGGAAGTAGGCAAGCTCAGGTAGGAAAAGAAACATTAGAGAACATTGCCATTGTTCTCTAAGCCATTGCAGGGCCAACAGAGGGATTTTACCCAGGAAGTCTCTCCAGAGTCTCAAAAGGCTTGAAGAGGGGCCAAAAAAAGCCAGGAAACTTGGTCAGGGATGAGCTGAGGAGCATTTGGAGTCAAAAAGCATTTATCTCCATGGTTTCTTCCCAAAAAATCCTAGAATTGACAGTTTAGGATAGGATATTTAGAATCCTTAGAAAGTGGAGAGCAGTAGTGACTCACTAAACTACAAACTCCAAGATTTCACAGAAAGCTGCTATGTCTGAAAGGGATCTAGAAGTCCTGGTAGACT
>NW_024803553.1:0-7566 GCF_019175285.1 Sceloporus undulatus | reverse complement strand
TGTCCCTTACATAAAATGGCAAAATCAAGACTTGCTTTTGGGAATTTATACTTTGTTTTGGGACTATTTTCAAGCTGTGGATGCTTGAATCCCTGGATAAGGAGGACCAACTGTGCTTTGTGAATTTTGCTTGGCCCAAACAAGGTATCACTGGGCCCATTCACATTACAAAAAAAATCGGTTCTGAAACCGATTCAATCACGTGAAGTTCCTACTCACCCCGAATCTCACACAAGCGAATCCGGAGCTTGCACACCCGTTCCGTGTTAAATGGCCCCTAGCGCGGGTCTTTTGAAATCGGCACAAATACCGTTTCTTTTTAAAAAACCCGAGTCCTGGGAATGAGAACTTTGGCCTCGATCACGATCGAGGCAAATTGAGGGAGGGATTTAGGTCAGAGGGTGGGCAAAGGGCAAGGCATTTCCTCCCCTCATCGGAGGGGAGGGGGAGGAGGAAAGAGCCCTGGGAAGAAGGGAGCAAGGGAAGGCATTCTTTAGGAGCCTCTTTTCCCTGCATCCCCTGCCCAAAGCCCTCTGTCGCTGGGCATTCCTTCCCTTGCAGGAGGAAAAAATCAGGTCATGAACGGAGCTCATGTCAGGCAACCCCCCCTTTCAAATTCAAACAATTTTTTTTGAGCGCAGATGCGCATGGTTTATATTCCAGAATGTATGTTTCATTTTTAACCATTTTTTTTGAGCGAACATGCGCATGGTTTCTATTCCAGAGGCAGATGGAGCCAGGCTTGCACTTGCTTTCTGCAGAGGGAGAAGCTACAAATGTTGCAAACAATCAATGTTACATTTTTACCAATTTTTTTTGAGCAAATATGCGAATGATTTGTCTTCTTGAGCAGATACAGCAAGGGAAGCAAAGGGAAAGCTAATGTTGCTTTTAAAAGCAAAAAAAAATGCATGGCAATCCCATCCTCTGCCTGGGACAGGGGCAGATCTGACCCAAAAGCCCACAGGTTTATAAAGAGAGAGAGAGAGAGAGAGGCATCTCTCTCCCTGCTTCAGCTGCTGAAACCCCTGTGCCTGGCTCTTTAAAAAGGGAGGACACTTCCCCCGATGCCCTGCAAACGTCACCATGACGATAGCTTGATTGGCAGCGGCCACCTCGCCAGCAGACTACAGAATGCATTCGATTTCTGTCAAAATGCATTCGATTTCAATTTGTAGTGGGCACTTGCTAACAGAGCGATTCGGGGGAGGGGCATCCAGATCATCCCAGTTCCCTCCATGTCTTTTAGGCCAGTATGAATGGGGCCACTGTTTTGTGGATTTTGGATGTTATTGTAAAACACAACCTTGGTTTTCAAAGCTCTCACAGGAGTAAGATCCTCATTTGTTGTCTCCTGAATTACTAGTCCTTTGTGTTTCTACTCTGGAGTAAATCAAACATTAACTGCCAGAGCTGTTCCCAGCTATATTATTTATTTGTTTGTTTGTTTGTTTGTTTGTTTATATCCCACCTTTCTACCAATATAGGGACTCATGTTGTGCAGAGGAGTAGAGGGACATGTAATTCATAGATTAAGATTCCATATCAGGGCTTGGCAACTCCAGATGTTGCAGCTGGACTACAACGCCCATAGTTCCTCATCACTAAATAGATAAATAGGTAATTATTTTTATTTATTTATCTTATAAGTACCACTTTGGTGGGAAGGTAGCAGCATTTGGTGCCATCTTCGGACAACACTGGCTCTTTGGCTTAGTAGTGGAGATGAGCACCACACTCTACAGTCAGATACGACTAGACATTCATGTCAAGGAAAACCTTTACCTTTACCTTTCTAAGTACCAACTTCAGCTTGTCACAACTTGTCATTCAAACCCACAGAGAGAGGGATGGGCAGAAAGAGAACATATATCCCTGTTAGGAAATTAAGGCAGAAATCCCAATGAATAGGGCTGTTCCTATATCAAGGGGAGAGGAGGGGATTAATCCATCTCAGAAAAATTAAGGAGGTGAGATGAGGAGCATTTAATGTTGCCTCCTTGCTTCTAGACAGCAGGTAGTTGCAAAGGAGAATGGAGGGTGAACCCTGGCACCACAACTGGAAGGAAAGAAAGAAGCTAACTAAATACGAAGGTGTTTATCACATGGAGCTTTTTGCAGCTCAGATCCAGGGTGACTCCTGGTTCAGCTATGCGAATTCACATCGTAACGTGAATGTTTTATCACACCTGGTTGCTCTTCCATTGCCTTTCTGAATTGAGTGAGAATGGAATCCAAGGCAAGTCACGTGATGCAGATTCATGCAAAGTGGAATGAGTGCAAATTGTATTACCACACCGATAGGATTCACCGATTCAAATTGGGACCTTTGCGCATCCTCAGTGGGGCTCTGGACACTGTCTTTCTTCTCTGCCCCCTCCTTAGCTGTCATCCTTCATTGGGCTGAAAGAGCAGTCAGGGGATGATGGGATAAGTCGCAGGGGGTCTCTGGGGCCAGGATAGGGATGAAGGAGCAGTCAGAGGATGATGGGGTAGGTCGCAGGGGTTCACTGGGGCTAGGATAGGGATGAAAGAGCAGTCAGGGGATGATGGAATAGGTCGCAAGGGGTCCCTGGGGCTAGGATAAGAATGAAGAAGCAGGCAGGGGATGATGGGATAGGTTGCAGGGGGTCACTGGGGCCAGGATTGGGATGCAGGAGCTGGCAGGGGATGATGGGATGGGTGGCAGGAGGTCACTAGGGCCAGGATTGGGATGAAGGAGCAGTCAGGGGATGATGGGATAATGACAGGGTGGCAGAGAGGACGAGATGGTATGAAGGAGGAGGAGGGGGATGAAGGAGCAGGACTCAGGGGGCCAAGGGGGGTGACATCGGAGTGATCATCCACACCAGACCAATTCGAAGTGAAATCGAAGTGAGCTTGAAAGCGAATTCTGTGACTTCAGTTTTTTTTACGATTTCACCAAAATGAGGGGTCACTTTGGAATCACTGTGGAAGTCCCACGGAAGGAGCAACCATAGAAAGGAATCTCGTCTGATAACACATTCACGTTATGACGTGAATTCACATTGTTGGACCCGCAGTCACCCCAGATCTGAGCTGCAAAAAGCTCCAAAAAGCTATGTGATAAACTCTTGTGATTTTGCTCTGATTCTCCTTTCTATCTTTCTTTATACCAGAGGTAGACAACCGAGTGGGCAGGTTCTGATTTTTGCTTGCCTTTATCTCCTACCCAAAGGGTGCACCAACACATTTTAGTATAGTGGAGGTAATATTGTGTACCTTTTGTTTTGGGCTGATTTTCAGCTTTTCTTGGCATTCGGCAGGCTGGAAATTCTGAGAGGGTGCAAGATAAACTGCTGCATTTGTTGGTGAATAGGAGACACTGTGGGTGTTTTTGGTGTTAAAATGATTGAAGAATTGGCCTGATTTATTTATTGGGGGATTCAGAGCTTTGGGGGTCTCCAGGAGGAGCTAAAGTAGAGGTCAGACTACACTTTCTACACCCTTGCTTTAAAACAAAAGGTTAATAGCTCCAGCAGTCCTCCTAGGGGCAGTTTTAGTGTAGCCTCTGCTAGAACTTTGTGTAGTACAGTATTGGAATACTCAGGAGTGTCATGTCTGGTAGCACTAGAAGGTTCTAGAGACTTTATCACATGAGGTAAAATTGGTAGTTTAAACCTTTATTATCTTGGGAAACTCGTGCAATCGCGATTAAAATGCAATTAACATTTTCACACACAGTGCGATAAAAGAACCATTATCCCAGGAATAACCAGGCAATAAACAGCAACAAGTCATTCATGGGATTTCCCGTGAATTATTTGTTGCTGTTTACTGTATTGCCTGGCTATTTCCGAGATAATGACAATTTAAGTCGCTTTCCTTGTGACGTCGTCACCTTTATCGCAATTGTGCGATTTTCACAGGATATTCCCAGGATAAACGCGCTTTTGTGCAACGTCATGTGATAACCTGAGATTTGCTAGTGGGGTCAATGTGACACAGTGGAGACCTCCATAGAACACAGTGGCAGCCATCCAACATCTCCTCAGCGTGGCATGAATATTTGCATGTGGAGATGTGTTGAACCAGTGCTATACAAACTCCAGGCAGAATAGCAACATTGTGAAACACATGTCAATGACTGGGTGCTATTATGCAATGCGTAACACACAATTGCAGTGTGCAGCATGTGCAATATTGCTGTTGTCAGTAGAACATGTCTGTTGCATTACAGTGAATAATTTCCTCCATATAACTTTTAATACGAGGGTCATTCAACAAGTACTTAGCCTCACCGCCCAATGGCGCTGCTGTTACAAAAGAGTTTTACCATTGTGCAGTACATTCTTTTAGAAGCCTACTGTCAAAGTTTCAGTCAATTCCCTTCATTTGTTTTGTTTTGATAGCCTTTGGAAGCGAGTGTGTCGGTCGGTTTTACAAAAATGGAAAAAGAGCAGTATCATTCGGTGATTCGATTCTTGTTTTTGGAAGGGAAAACGCACAGCAAAATCAAAGAGCGCTTGGATGCTGTGTATGGTGACTCTTCTCCTTCGATGGCGACCGTCAAGAATTGGTTCAACGAGTTTGATCGTGGCTGCATTTTGGTTTTTAATGAGCCATGCCCAGGTGCCCCGAAAACGGCTACTGTGGAGGAAAACCTAAAAAAAATCCACGATCTCGTGTAGGCAGACTCACGATTGAAGGTTCGCGAGATAGCTGAAACTGTAGGCATCGCAGAAGGAACGGTGCATCATATTTTACACAAAGAACTGGGCATGAGAAAGCTGTCAGCGTGATGGGTGCCGCGTTTGCTCACACTGGACAACAAGCGCAACTGTGAGACCACATCAGTGACGTGTTTGGCATTGTTTAAGCGCAATCCGGCGGCGTTCATGTGTCATTTCATGACTGTTGACGAAACATGGATCCACTGGTACACACCAGAGACCAAGGAACAGTCGAAACAGTGGACTTTACCCGGCAAACGTGCTCCGAAGAAGGCGAAGACTGTTCTATCGGCCAGAAAGGTGATGACCACTGTTTTCTGGGATTAACAAGGTGTGATCCTCATCAATTACCTTGAGAAGGGTAAAACGGTCACGGGGCTCTACTACGCCGACATTGGGCCAATTCAACGCCGAATTGAAGAAAAAACGGCCCCGTTTGGCAAAGAAAAAAGTGCTGTTCCACCACAACAACACGCCTGCTCACACCTCCGTGGTCGCCATGGCCAAATTGGTCGAATTGGGCTATGAATTGCTGCCCCATCCACTGTATTCTCCAGATTTGGCCCCCTGTGACTTCTTTTTGTTTCCAAACCTGAAAAGGTCACTCGCCAGGAAAAGATTTGGGTCGAATGAGGAGATCATCGCTGCCACGGAGGCCTATTTTGCAGACCTCGAGAAAACGTATTTTTTGGACGGGTTGAAAAAGTTGGAGCATCACTGGGCCAAGTGTATCAAGCTAAAAAGAGACTATGTAGGCTAAGTATTTATTGAATGACCCTCGTATATCCAAAAGCAGACCTTAAAGCCTTCTCCCTCCACTGCAACCTAAAGTCATAATGTAATGTCCCAGCCAGGAAGTGCCATGGATTCAACCATCCACAGCTTGAAAATATTCAAAAAATATACAAATTCCAAAAAGCAAACCTTGATTTTGCCATTTAATATAAGGAACACCATTTTACTATGCCTGCATTGAGAGCCCTCCATATATAATTTTGTATTTTGTATTTTGATATCTATGGAGGGAACCTGGAACCAAACCACAGCAGATACCAAGGGCCCATTTTATCATACAGGCTTCTTCATAAGGCAAAAGATGCTTTAAAAACCATACAGGAAGGGAAAAGTGACTGATTTACATTTTGCATGAGATGATGTAGTTCAGTTGATTTTGAGGACTCTCAAAGCAGGCAGAGATCACTAGTCTTCTTGGTGATATGGGGACTGAAACTAAGGACAGTAAAATCCATTAGCACCAGAAGGCATGAATCACTATTAAAAACAACAATGCTAGGTAAGGCAGAAGACTAGTGTGCTGAAGTGGTTTGAGCATTGGACTTTGACTATGGATTTGAATCCCTGCTTGGCCATGGAAACCCACTGGGTGATCTTAGGCAAGTCACAGTCTCTCAGCATCAGAGGATGGCAAGAGCAAACCTTTTTCTGAAAAAACCTACCAAGAAAATCCTGTGATAGGTTCGACTTTGAGTTGCCATAAGTCAGAAATAATCTGAAGGAAAACAACAAGGTATAAGGCATCAGAAGAGCCACATGCCAGGTGGATGGACTCAGTCAAAAAGGCCATTGACATGAGCCTGCAGGACCTGAGCAAGGGGGTCTTGGAGATGTGTTATCCACAGGGTCACCATGAGTTGAGGTCAATCCAAAAGCAGATAGCCACAACAGCAGCAATTGTTTCGTGTCTCTTCACTCCCTGCTTTTTCTTTTGTTTTCTGCTTCTCTCTGGTTGGAAAGTATTTGCTGTTAATCGCCTCTGTATAAATGGGGGTCATACTGGTTGTTCTGTTGTGTATCATTTGTTTGAGAAATCCCCTGTTCAAATTCTTTATCTGTCACCCTTACTTAAGTTACATATCCCTCATTCTATCAATAAATACACTGGTTCTTAAGGTTCTGGCTATGTGCATATATTAATTAAACATTTTAGAAGGAATTCCCTTTTATAAAGTCTACAAGCTTTCCAGCATTGCTCAGTGTAGTAATGAACAAAGGAAGACATTTATCTTATACTGAAGATATTGAAAGAATATATTTAGATACTGAAAGAGTATGTTTAGTCATTATAAAATAGTGAATAGGGTGTCTTTAGGACATGCAATTTTGGGAGGCCTTACATGTGTAACATATACACAACACTATGGACCTCTTCTGTATCTCTCAGGATCATTGTTAAACTCAGGGCTCATTCACACTACAAAAAAAATCGGTTCTGAAACCGATTCAATCACATGAAGTTCCTACTCACCCGAATCTCACACAAGCGAATCCGGGGCTTGCACACCCGTTCCGTGTTAAATGGCCCCTAGCGCGGGTTTTTTGCAACCGGGTTATAAACCATTACTTTTTTTAAAAAAACAGTTCCTGGAAATATGAACTTCGCCCCGGTCGTGATCGGGGCAGTTGCAGGGGGAGGGCCAGGTTGCTGTGGGTGGGCAGTAGAGCCCGCCCCTCATGACCCCCTCACTCTCGAGCGCTATGTCGCGCAGCCGCAGACGACTCCTTCCCGCCCACGTTCAAATCAATGGCTAGAGAAGGGACAGGTCGGGCGGTGGGCATTTCTGTCTGAAACGAACATCCCCTCTTATGCCTCGTCGCTATCCATACCAGGCTCCCCCTGGATAATTTTTTTTTAGCTACTGTTGCGTTGACAAGTTAAGCGCACAGACGCGCCTCTCCGATTCGTGCCATAGGGGTTTACAGGTGAAACTACACCCTTCTCCCTCTCTCCCCGGCCGGTAACTGTGCACCCACAGTCGCCCCTCGCTCTCCTTCACATGTCCGTGTCGCTGTAGCCGGCTCCCGCCATCAACTATTTTTTTTTGTTTAAGCAGCCGCTTTGACAGATTATGCG
>NW_024803552.1:0-7578 GCF_019175285.1 Sceloporus undulatus | reverse complement strand
CTCCCCCAGGCAGAGGACACACTTGTCGTGGCCATCGGCCCTGGGGATTTCCACCCCGCACTTAGTGCATTGCTTGAAAGAGGCCATGGTAAGAGGAGTCCGTTACCAGTCCGAAGTCAAGCCGAAATCAGAGAAAGTCGTCAAGCCAAGAGAAAGTCCGTTTAGAATGGTCAAGTGAAAGTCCGAAGGTCAAAAGCCAGAGATTCAAATACACAGGAGCAAGCAATTGCTAACGAAGTTCCTTGAGTTGCTTAGCGCGGCGGAATGAAGGAACTGAAGACGAGCGGGCCACCAAGGGCCTTATATATGGGTGGGCGGAGTTACCGCCAAAAAGTTACAGAAAGATACATTGCTTTCTGCCTAGAGAGTCTAGAAGTTTCCGAAGATTGCTGCGCAGGCGCAGAATAAACCCATTTGTGTGATTCGCAGAGACCACGAAGAAGAAGCGATGTGACATCAGAGCAATCCAAATGATCTGATCACTTCTGGTCACATCACGGCCATCACTGCAGCCCCTAGCGGGTGAAAACTTCTCCTATGCCTTCCTGAATTGCCTACTCGTGTTTTAAGTGAAAAATGCATCATGGAGTGTTGGAAAAGTCTACAATACATACAGAGGGATTTTACTTTCAAATGAAGTAAATTGCCCTAAGCCGAAATCTTTATGTTACACATGAAAAAAAGTTTTAAAAAATAATAAAGACCAACATTTAACTCATTCAAAAAAAGGAGGAGAGTTCACATAAACTGTTTCATTGTTTCAAGACATACAATTTTTGGAAAAATTAGGTGATGGTGTATTTTCCCTTGGCTTTCAGATTTCAAGGTAAGACACTGGTTTACCTAAAACTAACTCAAAACACTGTTTACCTGTTCTTGTATAGTATATATTTAAAACACTTTTTGTTTCTGGTTAGCTACAATAACATCTAGATAACTGGACTGAAATGTTCATACATCTAACATCTTTTGAAACAATATCATTTTCTAGGTTATTTGCATTGTAAACAGCAATTACAGGAAAGCAAGCAAAAAATAAAAAGAATGATTCTCTCTGTGTGAAATATCAAGCATGCAACTGAGAAGAGGATGGTACTATCATGAATATTTGAACACAAGGACTGGCAGGGGTTATAGAGAGGTGGTCTCCCCAGCAACAAGAGAATCCAATCAGCAAAGCCTAGATGTACAGTATTCACAAAATACCGTAAATAAATACTTACTTTATCAAGCAGCTTCATGACAAAAACTTCTATAAACTCTTTGTGTAGCGTATTTGATTCATCTAGCAAGCAGAGAAATTTGATGGCACAAATTCTCACATAGTGGTCATCTCTGTTCATACTGCAATACATTATAGTACTGATACATAAAAATTATATATTACACTGTTTTTTGTATTATTCACTATAGCATTAACAATCAGGCTGCAGAACTAAAGACATATATAGGAGTAAGTCCCACTAAATTCAGTGGGTCTTACATCTGATGAAACATGCATAGCATTGCAGCATAAGTCACTCTCCTAATGTACATACAAAAGTGCTGTATGTTTTTTAAAGTTTAGATAAGGTGATTACAAATTCAACTGTCCATCTTCAAATGTTTCACATAGAATGCAAGAGTTTTATATGTGACTGTACATAATACACCAACAGCATTATTTTCTTGTTTCCCAGCTGTCCCTCTTCTACAATTAGTCCCTCCCTCTAGAAACTGTGCCAATTAGACATGCAGAGAGTCACATGGCTCTTAAATATTTCAATTGAAGTGGCAGCATCTACTTCTTACTCAAAAGGAATTTGCAGGTATCTAGTACTAGAACTAGGCTGGGGAAAAACTGCTTTAAGGACTCAGCAGAGCAAGGTTTGGGAAGAAAACAGATTTTGCTATCATGTCTTGGACATTCTATGAACAGCTTTATATCTAAAAAAAAGCAAACATGCTTAACATTCTTATAACTGCCCCACAAATCCAGTCTATGATCAAACTGGGCAACTTGGCTGTGAAGCTAAATAACACTTGTAGTCTTAGCAAGTAGATGCAAATACGTGCCCTGTCAGGATCAACCTGGCAAAAGCAGAATATATTGCTGGTCTTATCTATTCTAAGAGCAAAAAATCTTGTTAGCTTAAATTCATTTAGAGGTGGAAGAGAAAACAGTTATGACTATGTTCAAAACTCTTAAATTAACTCATACTGTCAGCCCTAGCACACAATAAAATTAAATTTCAATAGTGACATTTTCTTTCTATTTGATACAGACAGTAATGTAAGAGGATTTTTGTATTATTATTAATTATTATTAATATTTATTATTTCGATATTAAAGAATAATTACACTGTTACTTTATTAAAAGGGGAAAAACCCAAACCAAAAAGAAAAACAACTAGATTTTCTTATCTCCCTATTAAGGGCTTTTTCAGACTCATTCTTTTATTTTGGAACAGAACCTCCCAATTCTATTTTCCCACTGAACTGCAACAATATTTATCCTTCTCACACCTTACCCTGGGAACCACATCATTTTTTAATGTTTTCAGATATATTTTAACCGCATTAACATTGGGGTGTTTATATGCAGTGGTGAAAATGTTCATCTTACACGCTAGGCTGAACTAACCTGTTTGCTCTGGTTTTTAGCCAAGGAGTGCAGCTTTGGTCTGGTTTCCAACCGCTTTGGGGCCATGTGTCATCTAAATGCCCCACCTTCAAAGTGGTTGGAAACTACTTTGCCTATCTGGTCCACCCCAGTGTCATTATAGTACTGCAGAATAGCTCAAGTTCCATTTTTGTCAAAGCAACAGCATTTGGAGACAAAAACATTGATTTAAAAAGTCAGGTTTTCAAGGCAAAACATGTGAAATAACAGCCAGATATGGATGATGTGCAAAAACACCAACTGCAACCAGCAATTTCACATGAAAAGCCTCATCTGAAAATAATGGAAACAGGATATGCCAATGAAGGTGTGATGATTCCTTGAGAGCAATGGCGAAGTTCTCAGGTGACTGGGAACCCAGCCACCACAGAAGGGAACATGAAAACAAACTCTTTGACATGAATTAGAATCTACCTGGCTTAACAATCTATCTCTCTACTTGGTTAGTCCATGGGAACAGGAGCTAAAAACTAATTCAGGTGTTGAAAGAGTCTTGTCATGCTTATTAGGATTTATCCTATTTTTAAGCAGGAGATTGGCATGCCACATCACAAGTTGCTTTTGTAACTTCCCATGGATTCAAAAGGGATTCAAAATGGATATGCCATACAGCATGGAGGACTGTACCTCATTCACAACACACAAATGTTAAGTCCCTTTGGATGAATGAAGCTAGCTAGTCAGGTATTTCTCTAGGTCATGACCATGTCATGTTCAAAGGAACAGGGATATTATTTTTCTCTGATTCTTTTTCCTAATGAGCTATTAGCTGCCTAGTATAGAAATCTTTCTACTCTGCATCTATCGCGTCTGTGAAATCTCATCCAGCTGAGCTGTTCAGGGTGGTAAGGAGTTTAACACAACTGCCTCCCACCCAGAACCCTCTATTAGAGTCAACCATAGCTTACTGTAATGCTTTTAATGATTATTTCACAGATAAAATCTCTCGGATAAGAGCTGATTTGGATGCCAACTTTAAGTCAGAAGCAATGAGAGAGGCATCCAACGCCTCCGCTATTACTGTTAGACTGGATCAATTTGAGTCGGTAAGTACTGAGGACGTGGACAAGCTCCTTAGTAGTCTGAAAAAAACGACTTGCCCTCTTGACCCTTGCCCATCCTGGCTGGCTGTCCAGGGGGGTGATATAGTCAAACTGATGCTGAAAAATATAATCAATGCATCCTTCAGGGAGGGTACCCTGCCTTCTTGTCTTAAGGAGGCAGTGGTCAGACCACTCTTAAAAAAGCCCTCCCTGGACCCTCTGGATAGAAATAACTATAGGCCAGTCTCGTTGTTACCATTCTTGAGCAAGGTGATTGAGAGGGCGGTCGCCAATCAACTACAGGCAGTCTTGGATGAAGCTGATTATCTGGACCCATTTCAAACCGGATTCAGGGCAGGATACGGAGTTGAGACGGCCTTGGTCGCCTTAGTTGATGATCTCCGTCTAGGCATCGACAGGGGAAGTGTGACCCTGCTGGTGCTCTTAGACCTCTCAGCGGCCTTCGATACCATCAACCATGGTATCCTTCTGGAACGCCTGAGAGAGTTAGGTATCGGAGGCACTGTTCTACAGTGGTTCCGGTCCTACCTCTCGGGCAGATTCCAGATGGTGGCGCTAGGAGACAGTTGCTCTTCTAAAAGAGAGATAAAATTTGGTGTACCCCAGGGCGCAATATTGTCTCCTATGCTGTTTAACATTTACATGAAGCCGCTGGGAAAAATCATCCGGAGACATGGGGCAGGATGTTATCAGTACGCTGATGACACCCAAATATATTTCTCTAGGTCTCAGACTGATGCAGTGACTAAGGATGGCATCTCTCCTCTGAATGCCTGTCTTGGGGCGGTAATGGACTGGATGAGGGAAAACCGACTCAAGCTGAATCCAGGTAAGACGGAGGTACAGTACTTGTTATAGGAAACCCAAGCCCAGGTATGGAATTATGTCAGCCAGTTCTGGATGGGGTCACACTTCCCCTGAAAGACTCTGTCCGCAGCTTAGGGGTGCTCCTTGACTCGTCGCTTCACCTGACAGCTCAGGTAGATGCGACAGTCAGGAGCACTTGTTATCAGCTTCGGCTGATACGCCAGCTGCGCCCCTTCCTGGAGCAGGGAGACCTTGAAACAGTTGTACATGCGCTGGTCACCTCTCGATTGGACTTCTGTAATGCGCTGTACATGGGGCTACCCTTGTGCCAAGTTCAGAAACTTCAACTTGTACAAAATATGGCAGCCAGGTTAATTACAGGTACTCGTCGTACCGATCACATAACACCGGTTTTGAAATCCCTTCACTGGCTGCCAATTAGTTTCCGGGTAAGGTACAAGGTGTTGGTGATTACCTTCAAAGCCCTACATGGCTTGGGTCCAGAATACTTAAGAGATCGCCTACTTCCATACTGTCCATCCCGCACTCTAAGGTCCTCAGGGAAGAATCTACTTCAGCCAATAAAATCTAGGCTAAGTTCAGTCACCCAGAAGGCCTTTTCCATCGCAGCTCCGAAGCTATGGAATGACCTGCCGAAGGAGATCCGTGACATTTCTACTCTTACAGCCTTTAAGAAGGCTCTTAAGACAGATCTCTTCCGGCAGGCCTTCCCTACCTAGTTCTACTCCCCATTTACTGTGACTTATGTCACTCTGTCCACCAATTCTTCTCTTAAATTTAATGAGAAGAATTAAATTAAAATTAATTAAAATAAAATCCTTGCCTCAAGAAGAAGAGCCCTCCCTCCATGACATCATCATCAGACCTGAGAGGGAGTGAAAAAGAGAGGCCCAACTTCCATCAGGCCTAACTGTGAATGTACTCACTTTGCTCTCTTTAATTTTATTGTATTTTATTTATTTATTGTATTTTATTTTCTTTATTTTTACTGTTGTAACCCGCCTGGATTCCTTGTGATTGGGCGGGCTATAAATAAATCATTATTATTATTATATTATTATTATTTAGGACAATTCAGATACATATAAATTTGAGAGGAAAAGGAATTGTAATATGCACTTCAGTGGCTGGATTTAACAAGGATCAATGCTATGTTCTGTACTTGAAAATGTATAATGTAAACATACAATTTAAAATATATAATGTAAAGATACCATTCAGGGTAATACGTAAATTGAAATGCAAAGAAGTACAGAGTAGATGCAAAAGTGAATGCTATGAAAGATAAAGGTAAAATCAATGCTAAGTAAGTGACAAATACTGACCTTTCTGTAACAACATTTGCTGCACATTCCTCTCCCAGGTTTTCTACAAAAGCACATACCTCCTGAATGAGTCTAGATATTTGTGTTTAAAAGGGAAATAAAAAAAGAAAATTAAAGACTTTACCTACTCCGCTGTTATTACTTCTCAATTATAGTTTAAACAACCCAGCCACAAAAATCCAAAGCAAAGACTGACCATACACAACACAAAAATTAGATATTTTTTGTTTGCTTGCTGTCGTTTTTTTACCTTTGATCACGTCTGAAAACTGTTCCAAACAAACATGCCTCTATGAGAAGCTCACTGTAACTGCTGGCATTTGAAAATGCATTTTCTGCAGCTCTTGTGGCACCAGGAGTAGGAAATATCCAAGTGTGACAGCAATAACTTAACAGCACATTAAAAACTCCAGTCCTTGTAGAAGACATTTCAATTAACTGAAACATGATCTGAGAGAAGGGGAAGAAAATAAAGATCTTCCAAGAAAAGCATACAGGCAGCAATCTAAAATCATGCGGAAAGGGTGTTTTCCCTCCCTCCTGCACAACAGTTGTTTTGGATTATGGTCATAGAATTGTACTGACAGTGTTGTCCAGCAAAAGAATGTAGCGCTGGTGGAAGAGACTACTCTTCCCCTACCCCCATCCTCACATCATCTCTGGACAGATGAAGAAACCTCCAGTTAGGGATGTGGAGGACATGAAAGGGGGAGGGGATGGGTAGTGCAGTTGCATGAGTGGGTGTCCATGACAGAACCTGAATTTCATTCATTTAAATTCATATTTTATTTTAATTACTTAATTAATATCCTGACCTTTTTCCAATACGAGTGCAATTATCTCAACTTGACATAAATGAAATATTATTCTTTATTGAGTGTGACAGGTTCACTTTTCTAACCAAAGCTGATAAGCAAAGTGTGTAGGATCTAGAAGATGAATATGTTTAGTTGTCATTTCCTCATATAGTGGAGTGGACTTATAATGTAAATATGAAAAAAAGTTTATATTTTCAGAGATTTTTCAGAGAATGAGAAGAAAAATAAAGAACCTCATTTCTCATATACCATCCAGAGAGAATGAACTCAAAAAGATCAGTATTAAATTAAAGACAATGAGCCAATTCAGATGATTATATGTTGGCTCACTGAGGCAAGACATGAATAAGCAATGTACTTAAACATATAGTATGTAAGCCACAATTAAACCAGAATTTTTTTAATTAAGCATCACTTCTCATCTTGTCTGAACCAGGAAACTATTTGCCAGTTTCAGAACAATTTTAGAAACGCACTTTCAAATACTGCTTAATATACTGATTTGTTTTAAAACTATTATCCATAATTCCAGGTTTTAATCTCATCACAGGGTGTAGAAAAGAAGTTGCATGTACAGGCAAGAAGTTAGGGAATCTAAGCCAAGATACAATCATCTGAATGTTGCCAACAAAAATAAAAAAATAAAGACTTAACAGCAGTTGAAAATATTTTACCTCTTTTATCTTTGAATATATGTGATTCTTGTTCTTTGCAGCAACAGCTAGAACTTGTGGATCAAACACAAATTGAACAAAAGCTTTTAAATTAGGCCAAAATATCAGCTGTGTGTTGCTAAGAGAAGAGATTACTTTCCATGCTAAATCAAAAGCCTGTATGCACAGAGATTCAGAAGATTCCAGAAGCTAAACAATGGAAAAAA
>NW_024803551.1:0-7584 GCF_019175285.1 Sceloporus undulatus | reverse complement strand
ACTTCACAAAAAACTCTGTGATGGCTTTCTCTTAGGGCAGTGATGGCGAACCTATGGCACGTGTGCCAGAGGTGGCACTCAGAGCCCTCTCTGTGGGCACATGTGCCGTCACCCCAGCACAGAGTTTGCCAGAGTTTGTTACTAGAAAGCCAGAGGGACATGGCACTTTGCAATAGAGGAGTGGGTCTTGGGTTGCAGCTTAGGCACTCGGTCTCTAAAAGGTTCACCATCACTGTCTTAGGGTCATCATATGCAAATACTTACATGTTGCAATCCAACAAAAATGGTCTGTTGAAGAAGTGCTCTGTGTAGCTCAGAAAACACACAAATACTCATGCAGTTATATTGATCCATATCTGTCAGAGCTAGGAAACATTGCTTTTTTTGGACTACAGCTCCCATAGTTGGTGGGGGTTATGGGAACTGTTGTCCAAAACATTTCCAGATTTTAATTTTCTCTCTTTGACTCTTCTTCTCTCTTTACCCTGTCTCTTGTCAGTGCATACGGTAATGCCCAACTTATCTGCTAACTCACTTAGAAAATACAGTCAAGTGTAGTAGTTAAACATGTTGGACTTTAGATTTATTATCAGCCATTCTGCCTTTGTCTGATATGGGATCCAAGGTAGCTTACAACATGGTTGAAGCAAGATAAAGCCAAAATGAGCCAGTGTGATATCTTGTTTAATTCTATTTTAACTTTTTTTTTATCATTAGACTTTGGCTCTATCTCTAGACATAGACAAAGATGCGCCCTAATTAGAGTGTGATGTTCTATTATTGTTTCTGTTCAATCTCGGGAATGCTTTGATGGCATTCCTCTTGAGATGGGAAAAAAAATGAGCACCATCTGCTATTATCCTCCCAGTTTAGGTCTCTTAGGCCTGTTACAGACTGCCAAAATAAAGCTGCTTCGGGTCTCTTTGGAGGTGTGCTGTTTAAATGATACATGGGTCCTAAGAATCCAGAAGCTGCACCAAAGCTGCACTCCAGTGCTTAGGAATGGAGTGTGGCTTTGGCGCGACCTCCGGCCTCTTAGGACCCATGCATCATTTAAATAGCATACCTCCAAAGAGACCCGAAGCAGCTTTATTTTGGCAGTCTGTAACAGGCCTTAGAATTCAAGGCTAACATAAATCTGCTGCTGACACTATCCCAACCAACAGAGATTGTAGGTCCCTGGGTACCCATGGGAATTTTGCTTAAGGCATGAGGAATAAACTGTATTCTAGTCCAGTGTGCTTGGTCCCTTCTAGAATTGCTAGGATGTGTCAGTATGACAACAAATATTTGTCTGACATTGGTACAGGAGCATTGATGTGCTCAATAAAACACTGGACAAGCACAATCATGCCCCTTTCACCTCCTTCACCCCATGCCCCCACTTGGACTGTCTGGTTTGTTGTACTTATATCCATATATCTGACAATAGGTATTTACCAAAGTAAGCAAGGTTTAAGCCATGTTAGTCTTGATTATCACTATGCAAAGAGATCTGTTGGGAATGACTGTGTAGAACTGTGTATTGACAGCATAAGCTTTTGTAGACTTGGTCTGCTTCCTCAGATGCATGCGAAGAAGTAGAGCAAGGGACAGAATAGACAGGCAGGAAAAAGCAGCTAGAGTCTGCATTTTCCAGAAACAGGTCAAAACCCTGCTGTCCCCACCAGCCTCTCCCAAGGCTGCCTGAATGTGCATGGCCCAACTGCATGGTGTGGTGTCAAGCTGCACTGCTGGGTAATGTGCACTATCACACAAACACACTGCCGGTGACTACCTGCTGCCTAGATGCCATCCCATTGAATGACCATCCTTTTGATTGGCCAAACAGTTGCATCTGTGATCCTCCACTGATGCAAGGCATTGGAGCATTGGTGTATCCAGTAAAACACTGGCAAAGCTCAATCATGTCCCCTCTACATGCCCCCTCCACCCACCTTCACCCCATGCCCTCATTTTGTCTGTCTGTTTTGTGTATGTTATATGTATATCCATTGGAGGTGTCACATTTTCACTTTTTTGCATTTCCCGTCAATTACTTGGGTATGCTGGTTCCACCCTTTTTAAAAGTGCACCTGCACCAGTGCACTTATATGCAGCTTTAGGATTAAGATTAGGTTGTATCACTCCTTCAGAACCACTCTTGCATTGGGGCATGCATATATAGGACTGAAGGTGTGCATTTCCCAGGCTAAGTCAGAATATCCTGGCTGCTTTTTGCTCCATTTGTTAGCACTAGAGTGTGGCTTCAATCCAGTTTCCACCTGCTTTGAAACTGTGCATCATCTAAATACTTTTCCTTCAAAACAGGTGGAAACCACTTTATTTGGCCCATCTGTTTCACCCCTAAGTCTTCAAAGATTTAAGGAGGGCTTTTTGGGATCAAAGAAACCAATACCACACATGCTGCCAAGTCAGCCAAATATTTCTGGTGTATTGTATATGAATACATGTGCTTGCACCCCTGACACAAACATACACAGCAATGACTGAACAGGCAAACATGTACTTTAGGTTGTGTCATTCTAACTGATAGGAATACAAACACTATGAGTGCCAGGCCTGCATGTCAGTCATTCACTTTCAGTGTGATCCATGTCCTGCCTTCTTTTCTTTTTTCAGTTATTAATTGTCTTAACCCTAAGGTCACAAGCCTGGTCTAGGTCAAAGCCATAGTACAAGATTGGTTCAAAGGATCTTTAATCTGAGAGCCACAAATTATTGCAACCGCTAACAGCCCTAGAACAATCTCAAGACCAGCTTAAGACATGCTTTGAAGCAGAAGGTAGTGCCCCTGCACCCAATCCATGTACAGAAGTTAAAAGGAATGGCAGCTGAATTTTATTTAACACCCACAGCAAGATAGCGTCCTTCACCACATCTGATGAATGGGGATAGTTTTGGAGATCCAAGACTCTTGTGTGGCTTGCGTTCCAACAGAAGAGAACAACAATAACATTAATGACAACAAGCCAGGATGCTGCCACCCCAGCACCTGCTATCTGAAGCTGTCAGCTTACTTCCATAACATCAAGACTAGTCAGCTGCTATTCTATGAAATCAGTCAACCATTCTGTGATTAAAACATTTCATTCACAATTGGAGAAAGGGCAAAATGCCTAGGATGCTGAAAGAGGAAGATGGTTCTGCAAGAATCCAAGGCCTGTTACAGACAGGCCAAAATAAAGCTACTTCGAGTCACTTCGGAGGTATGGTATTTCAATGATGCATGAGTCCTAAGAGTTCAAAAGCCACACCAAAGCTGCACTCCAGTCCTTAGGACTGGAGCATGGCTTTGGTGTGGCTTTTGGACTCTTAGGACGCATGCATCATTGAAATACCATACCTCCAAAGTGACTCGAAGTAGCTTTATTTTGGCCTGTCTGTAACAGGCCCAAGTTCTTCAGAAGGATAGCAGTGACTTACCAATGGCAGTAGCAGTATTTTCCCCCCTTTGCTTTATCTGTAACATGGAAGAGACTGACATTTTAACACTCTGTGATTATGAAATAGTCTTAATAGCTTGCTTTATCTGAGATTCCTATTTTGCCTTAAAGCCACACAGGTCTATTATCGATGAAAATCTTTGGGCTAAATAATTGAAGGAAGGAATCAGACAACTTGCCCCCTAGCCTCCAAAAGTAAAAAAAGGCATATGCTCTTTGTAGAAAACTGCTGCCAATGTAAAGTAATTTCACTCACAAGAGATCCACAGACATTGAAGTGGGTTTTTTTTTTCCAATATGGGGAGATACAAAGGAAAATAAGCTGATTTTTGTTTTGTTTTGTTTTTGTCAAACATAGCAGTAACTGTTTCTTGTGAGTACTTACAACATTTCTTCAGTTTTTCCCCCAAGTATGCACTCCCCCTACCCCAGTATGGATATGTAATTATTACAAAGAAGATGAGTTTGGGCTTGTTTTTGTTTTTAAAAAGACAAATAAAACAGTATTCATCACATTTGGCACTTTTGTTTATTCTATTCACCTCTACTATAGAACTTACCAGCTGTAGCCCTGCATAACCTATTGCAGAAAAGCATTATCAACGATTTAATTTCTGCCATGGCATTGTGGATTCAAGTGAAGAGAAACAATAATACTTTCCCAAGCATCTCAAAATACTGACTGTGTTGCATGGAAAATACAAATTCATTGCAATGGATGCTTGAGCAGGAAAGTATTGATTGTCTGTATCTCCCTGCAACAGCTAAGCAGCCATTGGATTGCTGTTTGTTTGTTGCTTGATATCACAGGAAAAGCCCTCTCTGTGCTTATCATTTCAATAATCTACTACTGAAGAAGTTATCATTCAACATGCGACAAAACTAAACTACTACATTCAGTGTGACAAAGTAGATGCAATGGGGGTTATAGGGGGAAGAAGGGATTAATAAAGAACCACCACCACCACCACCACAATCACCACCCAGTCGGGTATTCCATATGCGAAGTTCAACTCCCATAAATTATGGATCTGACCCTTAATGGATTTACACTACCCTGCAGTACTTGTGTGATCACAAAGAAATACAACTACCCCCCCCCTTCTCTTTGAGGGAAGCTGATTTTTAATAAAGAAATGTAAATATATTTATACATACAAAAGGGGAAATAGTTTTTTTGCAAAATGGTTAATGTTTGAACAAAAAAGAAGTGCAGTGCTACAGCTGAGTAAATCACCTCTACCCTAAAAGGGATTATTACATCCACAATCTTGACAATGAACTGGAAGAGTTATTGAGGACCCAAATACATGGGCAGGATATGACAAGCCAACTTCATTGTATCCTACTGACAGATTCATGCTATTCCTGTTCCAAGAACTTGTCTTGTCCAGCAGTGTGATGAGTAGGTATTCAGATGCCCTACCTCCACTGCATTGTGGAGCTGCCAACACACCCATCACCACCACAGTTCTCCGTGTAGGCTCCACTCTGGCCTAGCTTCACCCATATGTCCAGTCACCTCCTTCCAACAGCACAGCTCTTGACTGGAACTTTCACAGAGAATGGCAGAGATAGTAGAAGGTAAAAATCCATGGAGTCATGTGCACTATCAGCTGATGCAGCAGAGTTTCTGGGGAACAACCAGTTATTTTGAACTGGTCTAAGTGCCAGTTGGGCCATGGTCAGGTCAGATCTGTTGAAATGTCATCCAGTCTACCCATTCCTGGCCCAGGACTAATGCCCTGTGTCATCTGAACAGGATGACACCAGGCTTGGAGATGGAGAATACCTTTTGGGCCCTGCATATAGCCCTATAGTAAAAGCCACAGCTGGATTTAATTTAGGATCTGTAAACAACAGCAGCAGCAGCAGCAACAGCAGCAGCCTCTGTTTTAAAATCTCCAAAAAAAGAGACTCTCCACACTCTGAGGCACTGTATTATACTCTCAGGCCTGTTACAGACTGCCAAAATAAAGCTGCTTCGAGTCTCTTTGGAGGTATGCTATTTAAATGATGCATGGGTCCTAAGAGTTCAGAGGCCGCACCAAAGTCACACTCCATTCCTAAGGACTGGAGTGCAGCTCTGGTGCAGCTTCCGGATTCTTAGGATGCATGCATCATTTAAACAGCATACCTCCAAAGAGACCTGAAACAGCTTTATTTTGGCAGTCTGTAACAGGCCTCAGATAGCTCTCACCCTCAGGAAGTTCTTCCTAATGTTTAGGTGGAATCTCCTTTCCTGAAATGTGAATCCATTGCTCTGTGTTCTAGTCTCTGAGCATCAGAAAACAGTCCATCCTCAATAGAACATCCATTCAAATATTTAAACACAGTTATCATGTTACCTCTTAACTTTCTGTTCTCCAGGTTAAATATACCCAACTCCCTAAGCTGCATGGTTTCCGGACCTTTCACCATTTTGGTCACCTTCCTCTGGGCATGCTCCAGCGTGCCAATATCTTTCTTGAACTGTGGTGCCCGGATCTGGACAGAGGTGAGGTCTTATCAGAGCTTAATAGAGTGGTGCTATTAATTCCCTCGATTTAGACACTATACTTTTATATATGGAACCTATAATCACATTGGCTTTTTAGCTGTTGCTTCACACTGTTGACTTATGTTCAGCTTGATGTGTATTAAGAATCCTGGATCCCTTGACAGGTACTGCTGTCAAGCCAGGTGTGCACTTCGTTTTTTTCTGCCTAAGTGTAGTGTCTTACATTTCTCCTTGTTGAAATTCAATTTGTTAGTTTTGACCCAGCACTAGTATCTGTTAGAGTCATTTTGAATTCTGATCCTGTTATCTGGAAAATTAGCTACCCATCACAATTTTGTGAAAAATTTAGTAAACATGCCCTCTATTCTATCATCCAAGTTGCTGAATAGCAATGGGCCCAAGACAAAATCCTGTGTCATCCCACTAGTTACTTCTTTCCAGGATGAGGAAGGGCCATTGGTAAGCACCCTTTGATTGATTAGTCAACCAATTAGTAATCCACCTAACACTTAAGCCCACCTTAAGCTAAGTTGTTTGCAAATATATATTGGGGAAACACTTGCTGAAATCAAAGCATGCTACAACCATCATCTATCAATCTTATAACTCTATAGAAAAAAAGAGACATAACTTGTTTTGATGATTTGTCTTTAAGAAACCTATGTTTAGTTATCACGTCATTTGTGATCATGTCTGTTCTAGAATCTTTTCTGGTATTGGTGCCAGGCCGACTGGCCAGTGATTGCTTAGGTCTTTTTTTCACCTTTTTGGAGATACGGACAACATTTGCCCTCCTCCAGTGTGCTGGGATCTCTCTAGTTTTCTAGGAATTCTCCAAAATTATTACCAGTGTTTCTAAGATTATTTCTCCCAGTTCTTTTAACACTTTTGGATGAAGTTCATCTGTCCCTAGAGACTTGGATACATCTAGAGTTGCCAAGTATCTCTGTACTACTTCATTACCTATTCAATACTGCATTTCCCCTACTGCATGATCTGCTTAATCTTCCTTGGTTGAACACTGTTTTCCTTTTGGGAGAAGACTGAGGCAAAGGAGGTATTGATTAGTTCTGCATTTTCTCTGCCCCCTGTTACCATTTCACCATCTTCTCCATGCAACTGCCCTACCATTTTATTGTTCTTCATCTTGTTATGGACTGGACAAGACAAAAGAAAGCCCTTTTTATTGTTTTTAGCCACTCTAATATGCCTGAGCTCATTTTGCACTTTAGTTTTTCTAACTTTCTCCCTATGTGTACTGGTTATTTGCACATCTTCCCCTATCAGGCACAACTTTCCCCTATGAGGCACAACTAACGAGTTCATGGGATTTATATAAGCAGTGATAACATGGATTAATGTGTCCTCTACTCAATATATGTTAGCCTGTCTGTGTTAATGAGTTAACACCAGAATCCTGTGAGTATGAATTCATTTGAAGGTTTCATAACCAGTGTTGTGCCTGTTACATTCTGCCTGTAGATGCGTATGCAAACACACGCGCACAAATTCACCCATGCACACACATATATGTGCCTTCAGATGTACAGTTAGGTGTACATTAAGGTGGGTACCCACTTGTATGACTTTGCTATTCAGTCCAAGAGACTGTGAAGCATGATCAGTCAATAACTCCAC
>NW_024803550.1:0-7603 GCF_019175285.1 Sceloporus undulatus | reverse complement strand
ACACGATTTATGCTCAAAAATATCCATACCCACTTTTTCCCAGGGTAGTTCAGGTATCTCATGAGGTATAAGTGGTTCTTTTTGATTCCTTGATGCATAATATGCACAAACAGAACAATTCCCAATATATACTTCAATATCCTTGCCCATACCAGGCCAATACAAAAGGCCTTTTGCTCTTGCTTTAGTCCTCTGAATACCTTGATGGGATTCATGCAACTGAGATAGCATTTCTTGCCTTTGGGCAAATGGAATATCAACCGTTTCTCCTTCATAGAGAATACCTTCTTCATATCGGAGGGAATCTCTCACTGACCAGAATGGCTTCGCTGTTGAGGGTACCTCTCTGTAATATTGTGGCCCAGTTGTAAAAGTGGCCACTACCTGAAGCTGTTCATCCTTTGCAGTTGCCTCCTTTATAGCTGCAACCCCTGCAGGATGCATTGCTATCGTACTCAACTCATGTATCACTCTTTCCCCCTCTACTTGTTGTTCATCATTGATAGGAGGAAGCCCACAGTCCTGTTCCAGTAATGTCCTAAGACTTTTCAGTATGGACACTGGCGGAACCACGGCAGTCACCTGCAACACTTGTGGGATGTTTATCTTCTTGCCTACAGAAGTGGGGAACTTCACATGCCCCAAGTGCAAGTTGGTAGCCCTCTTGGAGGAGAAAGTGCAGCAGTTGGAGTCCAGAGTAGCTACACTTCATCCTTGTCAGAATCCACCTTCAGTCAGGCATTCAGGGTGTCTTCTGCCAGAAAGATAGATAGATAGGATAGATAGATGGATAGATAGACAGAAAGATAGATAGATAGATAGCTGGATAGATAGCTGGATAGATAGATAGATAGATAGATAGATAGATAGATAGATAGATAGCAACGTTGAGAAGAGTGGGGGGATGCCGCCATGGGGACTAAGCTGGATGGTCACGTAGGGCATGGCAGTAGGCAGTTTATGAGGGGTTATTGGGAATCTGAAACCAAACCTGTATACAGCCTTAGATCTCTACTTGATAGAAGCTCCAGGAACCAAATGATCAACCCCCCCTCCTTCCTTCCTACAGATCAAAGAAAGGGATTCTACATCAAAGGCAGAAAGGCTGGGAATCAACTCAAAGGGGAGGGGTTGGGGGAATTTTAAGGTTCTGACTCTGTTTGGGACCCTCAGTTTTGGCAAAGACGTGGCAAGAATACTTCGTTCCAATTCCTTCAATAAATTTTCTGTATCATCTGAAGTTTGTTGTGGATTTTTGGTCAGAGTATTTCCAAAGTCTCACAAACCTATCAGGGAGCTGGAGGATTTCCTGGACACAACAGAACTAACAATCCTGGACAAATACCACGCAGAGGAAGATGCTGGAGCGAAGGAGGTCACTTCACATAGACAGGAGGCAGACAGCTGGAGGAATGTCACACAGAGAAGTAGGCCAAGAAGGGATTGTTCGGGGAACTTGCAGCTAGAGATTCGATTCTAAGCTCTTTCTTTTATCAAGGAGGATGAAGAAGAGCAGCATGGACAGATTTCAAGGACAGAGCAGGCAAGCCTGAGAGTCCCACCCGAGGGAACAGTCGCTGCTAAGCCTCAGAGGAGGCGTGTGGTCATAGTGGGGGACTCCTTGCTCAGGGGTACAGAGGCAGGGTATAGAAGCAGTGATTTTTAGGCCTAACAAGATGTCTTGAGAGGTGTGTTGTCTCCCAGGGGCAAAGATCCATGATGTGATAGAGAGGCTGACAAGACTGGTCAAGCCTACTGACCAATATTCCTTCCTTTTGGTCAACGTGGGAACCAAAGACACAGCCTTCAGAACATCAAAAGGGATTATGAGGTGCTTGGTAGGAAGCTGAAAGGAATGGATGCACAGGTTGTCATCTTGTCTCTTCTGCCAGTTGAAGGGCACACTCCAAGAAGGGAGAGGAAAATAGCGGATGTGAACAACTGGCTCTGCAGTTGGTGAGACTTCAACTATCCTAATATTTGCTGGCAGTCAACCTCAGCAAAATCCTCAAGGTCTAGCAATTTTTTCACTTGCCTGGAAGACAATTTCATTGTCCAAAACGTGGAACAGGCAACAAGGAGTTCAGCTATTTTAGATCTGAACCTAACCAACAAGAATGACTTGGTTAATGGGGTGAAAGTGGTGGGATCCTTAGGTGGAAGTGACCATGTTCTCCTGGAGTTTGTTATACAGTGGAAAGGAGAAGCCAGGCATAGTCAGACACACATCCTAGACTTTAGGAGAGAGGAGATTTCAGAAAACTTAGGAAAGTAATGAGGGTGATCCCGTTTTCAGAAATACTAAAAGGGAAGGGAGTTCAGGACAGATGGGAGTTTCTCAAAAGAGAGATACTGAAGGCACAATTTCAAACAGTTCCAGTGAGGAAGAAAAATGGGAGGTATGTCAAGAAACCAGGATGGATGACTGAGGAACTTTCAACTGAGCTAAGTTTTAAACGGAAGATGTATAAGAAATGGAAAAATGGGGAAATCACCAAAGAGGAATTCAAACAAATAGCTAGCATGTGTAGAGATAAGGTCAGAAAAGCTAAAGCGCAGAACGAACTCAGGCTTGCTAGAGAGGTTAAGAACAACAAAAAGGGCTTTTATGGATATGTCCGCAGCAAAAGGAAGAAGAAGGAAACGGTAGGGCCACTTCGTGGAGAAGATGGCAAAATGCTAACAGAAGACAGAGAAAAGGCAGAATTACTCAACACCTTCTTTGCCTCAGTCTTCTCAGAAAAGGAAAAGGGAGCTCAACCTGAGGATAATGGAGCAGAGGACAGAATAGGGGAATTTCAACACAGAATAAGTAAAGAGATAGTAGAGGAATTGTCAGAATCCACCTTCAGTCAGTCATTCAAGGTGCATTCTGCCATGAGGTTTGTAGAGATAGATAGATGGATGGATAGATAGATAGATAGATAGATAGATAGATATCTGCAGAGTGGGGGTCAGGGAATAAATTCTCATACACAAATAGGGAAGAGATAGATATGCATATAGAGAGAGGAAGTAGAGATATAGATAGACAGTCATTTTGGGAATAGGGACTGTCACCATGAGGAATGGGCCAGATGGTCACGTATTGCAGATAGGCAGTTTTATGAGGGGTTGTTGGGAAACTGATACCAAAGATGCATACAGTCTTAGATCTCTCCTTGGTAGAGGAACTAGGAACCAAATGGTCAACACCCCCCTCCTTTCCCCCTTAAGAACAAAGGGAGAACTTCTACATCAAAGGCTGAGCCGAAGGGAAACCAACTCAAAGGGAGGGGTCTGGGGAATTGTGAAGTGCTATCTCTATTTGGAGTTCTTCGGATTCAACAAAGACATAGCCAGGAATGCTTCTACTTTATCTTTATAATAAACTTTCTGGTTTACCTGAAGTTTGTTGTGGATTTTTGGTCAGAGCAATCCCAAGTCTCACAGTTTGCTGAATCTCTGCATCTTCATGACGTCCAAGGAATCCCTGCCACTGGAAGAGATGCCAGTTGGCTTAGAAGAAATCTCGGAGGGGGAGAAAACCCTAGAGGCCGGTGAGCAGTGGAGAGCCAAGCCCAAACAAAGGGGTGATGGAGCAGGTCTGCCGGAGGACCTGTGGTTCCCACCTCCGGAGGACGAGAAGAAACGCCGCAGAGCAGGCAGAGTAATGGCTTGGGACCAATCCGTGGGAGAAGTCATGCTGTGGGTGCCAAGGGAGGAGAACCTGGCAGATGAGGTGGCCGGCCTTAAGGAGGATCTGAGGGAACTGAAATCCCTGATGTCTCACCTGACTACCAGAGAGTTGGAGACAAGGGAAGGGAGACCGAACGAGGCGCAGCTGGAGGAGACTTACTCCACTCCCAAACCAGCAACGGAGTCGTTAGGCGAGGGTCTGGAGGAGGAGAGCGTTGAGGAGGCAGATACTACCTCGCAACCCCCCTTGCGTCAAAGCAGACTGAACGCGGCCCCCAGAAGGGGGAGAGGGGAAGCCGAGGTGTTGAGGGAGCTCCTGGCGAGTAAACTGGAAGCCAAATTTAATAAGGATCCTGAGCAGCTCCCGTTCTTCCTGGCCCAGGTGGCGGGGCATATGAGGACCCGAGGAGACTACTTCCCAGATGAAGGTGAGAAGGTGCGCTGTGTGGCTGGCAAGCTGGAAGGCCAGGCGGCCCAGTGGCTGGTGCAGCTATACGACTGCAGGGCACCTGAGCTTCAGAACCTGGCGGCCTTTATGATGGCCTTGAGGGCCCGATTTGAAGTCCCCTTCCGAGTGGACCGCGCCAAAACTAAATTCATGACTCTCCAGCAAGGCAAACGGTCAGTGGCCGAGTATGTGTTGGAGTTTAGGAGTGTGGCTGCACAGATCCCACACTACCGAGAAGCCATGATGGTGCGACAGTTCCAGGATGGGCTCAACTCGGACCTACTAGAGTGGGTGCTGATGCGAGGCAACCCAGAGGGGCTGCAGGAGTGGATGCGGTGGGCCAGGGAGGCTGAAACCACCAAGGAGCGGGAGCGACTAGCCAAACAGCGGGCCGCTCTCCAACAGGGTAAGGCCCTGGTAAAACCATCCGGATTGGGCGCCCAGATCCATTTGAAATCCATGAGGGAGACAGAGAGACAGCGCAGGATGAGGCTGGGGCTCTGCTTGGCTTGCGGGATGAAGGGGCATCTCATTGCAAAGTGCCCAGAAAAGGCCGTCGACAAGGCAACCCTCAAGGCGCCACTGAGCTCCCGAGGAGGAGCAAGGAGAGAGGCTGCTGGGCAAGCCACTCACCCGGGGAATGGAACTCCATGCTTTGAGGCGCACCCGAAGGATGCAGACCAGGACAGGAGCATCCCAGATGTGGTGAGTGGGGGAGTGCCCATTTATTTCTTGGAAGCAAAACTGGGGCACAAGCACAAAGGAACTATGGGAACTTTGCTGGCAGCCCTGGACTCGGGCTGCACTAGGAGCTTAATGAGCCCAAAAATAGTGCAGGCTTGGGGAATTAACCAAGAGCTTCTACCTGAGGAGATCCCTTTCATGCAAATAGATGGCTCTATGATGGGAGGGGTGCCCAGCAGGACACAGACAGAGCTATTAACTTTGAAAATTGCTGGACACCAGGAACACATACAGTTTGTAATCGGAGCGACCCAGGTATGGGACTTGGTGCTGGGCATAGATTGGCTGGCGCTGCATAACCCTGATATTAATTGGAAGAATAAACTGCTGACTTTCAACAACCCAGGATGCAAGCAGCATCTGAGGCTGAAAGGACACTCGTCCACAGAGATTAACCAAGCCCTGACAGTAAAAATGAGGGGGCCCTGCGCCATGAACGCAGGGACAGGGCTCCAACCTCCATTAGGATTCCCGGAGGTATACCGAGATTTGGGGGAGGTTTTTAAAGAAAAGGAATGTGATGCGCTGCCCCCCCCCCCACAGGGACACAGACTGTGCGATAGAACTGAACCCAGGGGTTACCCCACCCAAACCAAAGATGTATCCCATGACACCCCGGGAAATGAGCACGCTCAAGGAATTTATTGGGAAAAACCTTGCCAGGGGGTTTATCCGCCCCTCCAGCTCACCTTTCGGGGCTCCAGTATTTTTCAGGGAGAAGAAGGATGGGACCTTGAGACTGGTAAAAGACTATAAGAACTTGAATGTTATAAGCACCTGCAGTAAGTATCCGCTGCCCCTGATGAAGGATATGCTGAGCTGGCTATCCACAGGGAAGGTTTTCACTAAATTGGATTTGCGGGATGCTTACTTCAGAGTAAGAATCAAGGAAGGAGATGAGTACAAAATGGCATTCCATTGTCCTTTGGAGGCGTTTGAATATTTGGTGCTTCCATTTGGCCTTTCGGGAGGTCCTTCTTGCTTTATGAAACTGATACATGAAGTCCTGCATGATCTACTCTTTGAAAGAGTGTTAGTGTATCTAGATGACATTTTGATATATTCTTAGGATTTGAATAGCCATGTGCAACTTGTCAGAAAAGTGTTGAAGAGGCTGCTGGACCACAAACTGTACGTGAAACTGTCCAAATGCCACTTCCACACAGATAAACTTGACTTCCTGGGATATAGGGTGTCTACATAGGTGCTGCACATGGACCCACACAAGGTCCAAGATGTGCTGAATTGGCCTGAGCCCAAAACGCGCAAGCAGGTGCAGAGGTTCCTCGGATTTGCAAACTTTTATAGACAATTTATCCCTGATTTTGCTCAAGTGGCTCTGCCTATTACTAATCTGCTGAAAACCTCTACCGGGGAAGGGAGAAAGAGGCTAGGGCAGAGTCTCCTTGGAACTGAAAACCCCAAGCCCTCCACAAAGATTCATTGGACCCAGGAGTGCACCAAGGCGTTTGAGGCTTTGAAGCAGTTGTTTAGCTCAGAGCCAATCCTGAAGCACCCCGACCCCGAACAGCCTTTCATAGTGCAGGTGGACGCCTCTGATGCTGCAGTGGGGGCAGTGTTGTTGCAGAGGGACGAGAGGAGCCATCTCAGACCTTGTGCCTACTTGTCCAAGAAGTTTGATTGGATGCAAGTTAATTGGCCATGCTGGGAACGGGAATCTTATGCCATTAAGTGGGCTTTAGAAACTTGGAGGCAGTTTCTGGAGGGGGCCCCCCACCCCTTCGAAATGTGGATGGATCACAGGAACTTAGAGGCATTGCAGACTCTCAGGCAGTTAAGCCCAAAACAGCGTTGATGGGCTAAAGAATTTTTTAAATTCAATTTTGTCATAAAGTTCATCCCAGGGAGGGAGAATGTTTTGGCTGATGGCCTTTCACGGATGTACGGGCCTGGGGAAAAGACGGAATTGGAGAAACAGGCACTGTTCACGACACAACAACTGGGGCTAGGGGTGACCACACGAAGCCAGACAAAAAGGGAACAAGAGCTAGCATCCCAAGGCTTAGACCTCCTGTTACAAGAGATCATTCACGCATACGAAGGGGATCAAGGATTTAATAACTTGAGGAGTGAATTACAGCAAACGGAACATGGGTTATGGGGCAAGGACAATAAAATATATGTGCCAGTGGGCTTAAAGGCTAAGGTAATGGCAGCCTGCCATGATGTTAAAGCGGTGGGACATTGGGGGTTTGTGAAAACCTGGCACACCCTGCAAAGCAAATATTGGTGTCCGGGGGGTGCGAAAGGAAATGGAGAACTATGTACAAAGCTGCGTGGTTTGCGCCAGAGCTAAGCCTAACACCGGGAAGCCTAGTGGGTTTCTGAGGCCTTTGGAAACTCCCAATCGATCAAGGCAACACATAGGTATGGATTTCATCACAGACTTACCCGACAGCAAGGGTAGAGACACCATCTGGGTGATCGCAGACTTGTTCTCCAAGCAAGTGCATTACGTGGGGTGTAAGGGGGTACCCAGTGCTCCACGGTTGGCGGACTTGTTCATAGAAAATGTGTACAGATTACATTGTTTGCCCGATAAGATAGTCTCCGATCATGCGGGAACATTTATTTCTCAATTCTGGAGGTGTTTGCAGGACAAATTGGGGGTGCAATTACCACTGAGCACGGCTTTTCACCCAGCTACAGATGGTCAGGAGGAACATACGAACCAATGCGTGGAACGATATTTAAGATGCTATGTAAACCACC
>NW_024803549.1:4446-7607 GCF_019175285.1 Sceloporus undulatus | reverse complement strand
GTGTGTGTGTGTGTGTGTGTGTATCCATTCTCTTCCAGGTCAGCATTCTCTAAAGATGGCAGCCACAGATACCAGCGAAATGTCAAGAATAAACTCTTCTAGAACATGGCCACATAGTCCAAAAAACCCCACAAAAATTCTTCCTGGTTTGATGATTATTTTTTTTAGCCAGACTTAAAATAGACCCATTGAAGAGCTTCTCTTTGATACCTGAACCTCTCAACTTGTGCATAGGGAAGATATTACATATTATACTATTTCTAGATGAAATGAGATTCAACCATAACAGGTGGAACTGACTGGATAGAAGTCACATCAGGGAAAATGTTTATAATGGAGTCTCAAAAATGTAATAATAACAATTTATTAAGCTTTCCACTGCTATTTATAATTTTCCTGGAGGTACTGTTAAACAAAATAAGAGAAGATTAATCAATTGAAGGATTTAAACTGAAGGAAAAAGAGTGTAAATTAGGTGCATATGCAGACGATTTGGTCCTGACTATTTCAAATTCAGACGAGAGCATTGAACATATTTTAAAAATATTAAAGAAATTTGGAAAAGTAGCGGGTTATCGTGTAAATATAGAAAAAACAAGCATTTTGACGATGAAGTGAAGAAGAGTTAAGTAAATTTTAGGGTTAGATAGATAAGTTGATAGATAGATGGAATGGGGAGTTTTTACAAATATATAGCCCAATTTTATAATGAGTATCTTTATTATGTAATATGATCTATGTAAAGGTATAAATGGATAGGTGTGAATGTTGTTTGTATGTTTATATATTTTGTATTGTTTTAATTTTAATAAATAAATAATAATTATATATAAAAAAAGAAATTAATAGTCAAGAACTTCAACTCACCAAAGAATTCTTGTACCTCCGCAGCCTCTTTCTTTTGGAGCCCAATTCCCTCCGCTTGGCCTCTGTGTTCGCCATGAGGTGGCAGGGGGTCCTGGTGAACCTGCACTTGGTCACTTCCAGCAAGAGAAGCCCCAAAGCCGTGTCCAAGGGGGCCGAGATGAAGGTCCTGAGAAAAGGGACCAGGGTTAGGATTGGCTTGGCAAGAAACCCTGCAGCACTCAAAGACACAGAGAACAGGATCCTGCTGGTGACATACGCAGCTGACATATGCCTTCTTTGGGCCAATGCAGAGGTGGGCATCCCTTTCCTCCCTCTGCACCAAACAAAGCCCCCTGGACCTAGCATAGATTCACTGCAGCTCCCCTACACAACAGATACTCCATGCCTTCTTAGAGTGGTGGGAGATTAGAGGATAATAATAATAATAATAATAATAATAGGTTTTATTTATATACCACCCAATCACTGGGAATCCGAGCGGTTTACAATAGAGGGGATAACAGACAGTTCCCTGCCCACAGGCTTACAATCTAAAAGACACGACACAAAAGGAGAAGGGAATGGTGAGGGGGGGAGGGAATCAGGTCCAGCATTCTTCTCTCCCTCTGAGGCCTGGACCAAGGCAGATGGACCGGAGGGAGGGCTCTTCTTCTTCAGGCTAGCCCCTGATGGAACTGGGCCAGTCTACTCTCTCCCTCAGAGGCCGAAAGATGACAGTTAGGGAGGGAGGAGTCTCCTTCTTCAGGCTAGCCCCTGATGGAACTGGGCCAGCCTTTTTTCTCCCTCAGAGGCCAAACGATGACAGTTGGGGAGGGAGGAGCCTCTTTCTTCAGGCTGCCCCTGATGGTACTGGGCCGCCTTTATCTCTCCCTCAGAGGCCGAACGATGACAGTTAGGGAGGGAGGAGCCTCTTTCTTCAGGCCAGCCCCTGATGGTACTGGGCCAGCCTTCTCTCTCCCTCAGAGGCCGAACGATGACAGTTAGGGAGGGAGGAGCCTCTTTCTTCAGGCCAGCCCCTGATGCTACTGGGCCAGTCTTCTCTCTCCCTCAGAGGCCGAAAGATGACAGTTAGGGAGGGAGGAGCCTCTTTCTTCAGGCCAGCCCCTGATGGTATTTTTTCTAGGGAATAAAAAAAGAAATAACAGGATGAGGAATTGGAGAGGGCCCTGGTTATGTCCCTGTAGCTAGATGTGAAATGACTGCATCACAAATAAATCATCTGCTGAAACCTCCAACGGTCCCCAGTGCTTACCCCCAGCACCATCCCCTTTCCAAAAAAGGCCGCATCCGCACTATAGAAATAAGGCACTTTGACGCCGCTTTAACCGCTCAGTGCTATGGAATCTTGGGATTTTACCTTTGGGATACTTAGCCTTCTCTGCCGCAATGAACTACAAATCCCAGGATTCCACAGGATGGAGCCAGGAAATTAAAGTGGTTTTGAACTGGATTATTTCTCTAGAGCAGATACAGCCTAAATCGGTTGTAAAAGGATAGAAGCACCCAAGTCTTGTTTTTACCCTCCAAATAATGGTTTTCCTTTAAAAAAAAATAAGTAGTTTGTTTTAGTCTGTAATCCTTATTTTTGTTGTTCTTGTTTGTTTCTTTGCTTCTATTTTTATTTGGTCATCTGAGATGGTTTCCTTCTTGAGTGAAAATCTCTTAATAAGAAACTGGGGAGACTTTTAAAACCTCCCAAAGGAGCTCCTTTTGGCCTTTTTGGGGGGACAAGCCTCTTCTTAGAAGCCAAAGCCCAATGTTTGTGAAGAATAAGAATAAGGCTTGTATTAAAACTATCCTCCCATTTCTGATCCCTTTTAAAACCCATCTTCCCCAGGAGGAGCAGAGCTGTGTAATAAGAAAACCCTTCCAGAAAATAAACACAAAAGACACACTTCCTTCCTTTTTGCCCAAGGAGCCTGGCCTCCTTCTCTCTCTGGAGCCTCAGGAGAGAAAGAGAGGCCTCTGTTGAACTGAGGCCTCAGAGAAGGTTCCGGAACATTATTCCCCACAGTCAGAAGAAGCACAAATTGGATGCCTCTCCCTCAGTGCTTGGCAGATGGCAGTTTGAGGCCTTCATAGAACCCAAAATGGAGGATGAAAAGGCCCCGAAGTTGGAAACAGTATTTCCAAACCTTAACAGCACCTAAAATGCCAAACCAAAAGAACATTCCCAGAGTTCCATAGCAATGAGCCATGGCCATGACAGTGGTGCAGAACAAGAAGGCCCAGTGATGGTGGCAATAATGATGATTAAGGTCTGGAGGCAGTTGTATCCTCCCCCCAGGCCTGAT
>NW_024803549.1:3339-4436 GCF_019175285.1 Sceloporus undulatus | reverse complement strand
ATCATCATCATCATCATCATCATCATCATCATCATCATCATCATCATCATCATCATCATCATCATCATCATCATCATCATCATCATCATCATCATCATCTTTGCTACAGCATGAGAGCAACCATTAAAAGCATTACAATCCCTTTTGGGGAGTCCCACTCTCCCACCTTCAGAGAGAGTGGGCCTGCTGGGCCTCCTTCCTCCCCTCCTTAATGGCAGTGGCCAAAGAAAAGCACCAGCAGTAGAACCAAGCCAGGCCCAGCCAGACCTCAGCACAGCAGTGAAACCTAGTGGCTACAGGCCTTGTCACTCTGCTCCTTTCTGTCTTTCTCCCTCTGACACTCTGCTCCTCCCATAAGGTCACCATAAGACCTGGAAACAACTGGAAGGCAGACACCAAGAACAACATTGGGAAATAGGGACAAGCCTTGCCTTGGGCAAGTGTAATGACTGGGCTCCAGTCAATGGAGGTCTTCCTCAGGCAGAAAAGGGAGGTTTATGCAAATGCAGAATGACATCACTGCTACGGAAGGCTCTCTTGACCAATCAGAGAGCAAGATGAAGGTTCTTCTGGAAGCTTCTGTGAGAAGGAGATATAAGGCCTGAGAGACCAAGAGACAGTTGGGGGAATTGTGTCGGTTGGAGATCGAGAGAGAGAGTTAAAGAGCGGATCTTGGAAGTTAGTCTCAGAATTGGACACTTAGGTTTAGTTATTCCTTTAATAGCTTGAATGAATTGAACATTATATACTTACTAACATTGTACCTGCAAGATTCTTAATATCTTGTAGGATTTATATTTCAATTATATTTCGTTATTTATACTACATATCTCCTTGGAGTATCTACTACTCGACGCTCTTTTTACACATGTTTTGGCTTGGTTGATGCTTGGGAAGATCAGTAACGAAGGAGAAATAAGGTTCCTTAACTGGTCCCAGTGAAGGTTGAGGGAAACCCTTTTATAATTCACTGGATGGAGGCAGCGAGATTTCAGGAATTGAAGGGTCTGCTGGGCTAAGAGCCCTAATGTCTAAATGTCTAATTAAAAATTTGTAAGCCACTCTGATAGCCTTTTGGCTGAAGAGTGGGGTATAAA
>NW_024803549.1:0-3329 GCF_019175285.1 Sceloporus undulatus | reverse complement strand
ATTATTATTATTATTATTATTATTATTATTATTATTATTATTATTATTATTATTATTACAGGGCCGCAGTTTGGCTGCTTGGACCACTGGAGATCATCCCAGTGAGTCAGTTGGAAAAGCTCATCTCACTCCAGAAAATAAAGGTACTTGAGGAGTTTGCACTCTACGTCTTTTTGTAATAATAGCTACAAAACTGATAATAGCATTTGGGACATTTAGTCTTTTAAAAACAAAGATGGCAGATTTAAATGCTGCTTTAAAACCTCTTTCCATCTGCCAGCTTTGCTCTGGTTTTGGGGGGCAATGAGAAAGTGTTGGGAGAGAGGGACTGCCAACAGAATTAGGAGATGCATTGTAGGCTATGGACAGTTTGCGGCTAAGTAAGATCCAAAACACACTCCAGTAATAGTCCATTTTGAAAGCGCTTTCAATGCCCTGGTCCAGTGCTAGGGAATCCTGGGAAATGGAGTTTATTGTGGCACCAGAGCTCTCTGACAGAGAAGGCTCAATGTCTCACAAAACTACATTTCCCAGAATTCCCTAGCACTGACCCAGGGCAGTTAAAGCAGTCTCAGATTGGATTATTGCTGCAGTGTGTTTTGGACTTAGATGACCCTTGGCAAGTCACACTCTCTCAGCCTCAGAGGATGGCAATGGCAATCCCTCTCTGAAGAAACATGCCAAGAAAACCCCATGATAAGGTTGCTTTAGGGTTGCCATAAGTTGGAATTGAATTGAAGACACACTTGAAGAACAGATAAAAGTCTGCAATTATTTCCCAGGTTGGACATGGGAATGGGAGGCAGTGTGATGCAGTGGTTACAGCTCTGGAAGCCATGGTCCCACTCCTCCATGAAAACAGCTGGGTCCCTTGGACAAGAAGCCACACTCTCTCAGCCTCAGGGAAGGCAATGGCAAAACTCCTCTGAACAACTCTTGCCAAGAAAATCCCAGGAGAGGCTCCCCAAAAGTCGACAAAGACTTGGAGCCACTCCACAAAAACAACAAAGCCTCAAGAAAGGGACAGCATGTTTTAATGGCTGGAGCATTGGACTATGACCCAGGAGCCCAGGGTTCAAATGCCTTCTTGGCCACGGAAACCCACTGAGTGACACTAGGCAAGTCACACTCTCTCAGCCTCAGAGGGAAGGACTTGCAAAACCACCTCTGGACAAATCTTGCCAAGAAAAGCCTGCGAAGGGCTTTCCTTAGGGTTGCCATAAGTCAGAAACAACTTGAAAGCACACAATGACAAAAGAGAAGTAACACCAGGGAGAAAAGAAAGAAAGAAAGAAAGAAGACGTGCGAGTTGTAGTCCTTGTTTCAGAGGGACTGGAGGGGCCTTACTGCAGGGCAGGACCCCTCCTCTTTCTGGCCATGTGGATGCTGGGAGATCAAGTCCAGGAAATACACTGTAAATCCCATTGGCAAGAGAAACGGCTACTACTCCCTTTCAGATCCAGTTTACCCCAAATCCTTTAAGAGGCCAGAAACCCCATTGTTAAGAAGTGAACACCGAATATCTCAGGAAGGCCCTATATCTCCCAAGGCCCCCTCCCTCCAGGACCTCCTTCCACTCTTCCCCTCAGTCTCTCTCTCTCCCCTGAAGGCCTCAAACTGCCAACTGCCAAGCGCTGAGGCAGAGGCAGCCATTTTGTGTTCTGACAGCCATTTTGTGTTCCAGCGACCATTTTGTTTTCTGGCAGCGCTTTTGTGTTCCGGCGGCCATTTTGTGTTCTGGCAGCGCTTTTGTGTTCTGGTGGGCATTTGTGCTGCTTGTGACTGTGGGTTATAATGTTCCAGAACCTTCTCTGAGGCCTCAGTTGAACAGAGGCTTCTCTTTCTCTCCTGAGGCTCCAGAGTCAGAAGGAGGCCAGGCTCCTTGGGCCAAAAGAAGGAAGTGTGCCCCTTTCTGCCTCTCACTCTCCATTTTGGGGGGAAGGAAGGAAGGAAGGAAGGAAGGAAGGAAGGAAGGAAGGAAGGAGCCTGTGGGGGTCTGATGAAAGGAGGTAGGGACTCGGGGCCAGTGGGGAGGCTGGGCTTTGGGGTCTGGGAGAGAGAGGTGGGGAGAGAGACCCTCCCTTTTGGCCCTAGCTGAGGAGGGTCCCACCAGTCCTTGCCTCCCCCTTTGGGAAAGGAGACCCCCTCAGCCCCCTGGACTCACTCCTGCCACTCATTCCTAGAATGGCTGGGACTCAGAGGAGTTTCCTAGGCATTGTCACCTTCTGCCCTCCATGGCCATTGGCACTGACCTTTTCCCCATTGCCTTCCCTCCCTCAGCCCTGTGGACCTCCTCCTCCTTCGCACTCAGAGCAACCCTTCTCTACGGCTGAGGAGACGGACTCTGACCCAGGGAAGCTCCGGCCATAAAGGACTGCAGAAGAGGCCTTTCTGGGGCTGCAGGAATCAGGGTCTTTGTACTGAAGGTAGGCCTTTATTCCTAGAGCTGGAAGAGGACCTTTGTTTAAATGTTTCAGTCCAGGATTGTATGGAAGGGTTGCAGCTGAGAGAGTGAGCCCATGCTTTGCAGGAATAAAGTCCCAAGTTCAGTCTCTAGCAAAACTGTCTTCCCAGAATGTGGAAGTGAGATTTCCAGACCCCAGACACACAGTGCGCCAGTGAGTCCTTTGTGTGGGGACTGTGTGTGTATGTGGTGTTTGCTAGAGTTTTATGAGGTATTTGTTTCACTGGGTTTATAAAATGAGTTTACATACATCTTCACTTCCCCCAAATGAGCATAATCCATGGTTCAATGTTCAGTCATAAACCTATACATTTATAGATATTAGATATTTCAAGTGCAACACATTCAGCAGTGTTTATCTTTTTAAAAAATATACAAGGAAAAGTGAAGAAATTGTCATTTTGACAATAGATCCATTCAGAAACAATGCACACAAATGTACATGCCTCAATTTCTATGTGGCTTTAGCAAGCAGAGGGAGGAGGTGCATACTTCATGCTCCTGCTATGACTGACATAACAAAAACAGCAGTTAAGCTTAGAGAAATAGTATCATCTACAAAAATGAAATAATTATTTTGACCAGTGTCTAAATGGGGAGGGGGCCATGATGAGGGGAGACCATGGATCAGATCTCTAAGGTAATGTAGCTCTTATGCAGCCCAGGAGCTACAGCTTCTCCACCTGGGACATAAAGCAGGTCCTCCCGCTCCTCCTCTGTGTGAAAGAGAAGTCATGATGATACAGTGACTTTGAGTGCTGCAGGGTTTCTAGCCAAACCAAGCCTAACCCTTGTCTCTTTTCTCAGGAACTTCATCTTGGACACCTTGGACACGGCTTTGGAGTGTCTTTTGTTGGAAGTGACC
>NW_024803548.1:0-7613 GCF_019175285.1 Sceloporus undulatus | reverse complement strand
AAAAAAAACACAGTGTCTCCTATTCCCATCCTGTTTTACTGTGGGAGGGGGGTGTCCTGATGCATGAACATATTCTCCCACATTTGACTGCAAAGCTCCCCCATCTCTGCCTCCCTCCCAGCCCAATGCTATTCCAACACAAGAAGAGAGATGACAGGGGTTTAATGCCTTTGAAAATGTTCAAGGAGTTGTCCAGGGAAAAGAACATTCAATATTGGAAACCAGTGGAAACCAGAGACACCTTTTCAATGGGGCAAAAAGAAAAAAAACATACTAGTGCTCCTACAGAAAAAAGAGGAGGTTGCTTTATTTTGTGGGGCCCACCCGCCCGCCCACTAAAATAAGGTGACCTGTTAAAATAGATGGACTGAAACTAAATAAGTGGTATTATCCCTGTCTTTGGGAATTGATGGAGGACGTTTCAAGACAAAAGGTCTTCCTCAGCCACAATGGAGCAGGCTCTCATCTGAGATACTCTAGTTCTTCCGCCTTCAAAAAAATGTGCCAGTTTCGGATTTTGCAGCCACTCTTCCTGTTCTCTCCTGCATGAAACCTGTCCTGTTTTTGGGATCTTCTGGGCAGGCCCTGGTTCCTGTCCCACGGACCTCTCAGGTGCATTTGGGGGGAAGGCAGGAGAGGGCTGCTTGGGGGCTGCTCTCAGGATGTGGGACCCCTTCTTAGTCTTGTCATTTTTATTAATCCCTCCCCTTTTCAATGTAAACCCTTTGTACAAATTTTCCCAGATATTACCATTTCTTTCCTACAATACATAGTAATCTTCATTATAATTTTGGTGCTTATAATCTTCTTATCTTCCCTCTGTCTATGGGGCCTGCAAAGGGTGGGGGCTTCCTTTCCTGGGGAGGGCATGATCTAGATCTCCCCTGTCTATGGGGCTTGCAGAAGAAGGCTCCAGGGCAGAGGGGGCGGTGGCCTAATATAGGGACCCTAACGTTTTCCCCAAAGGAGCACCTTCTCCGTTTCTCTGTCCAGAGACAGAGCCCCTTTTCCCCAAATGGCTACCGAGGGATTCCTATCCAGATGCCCCCTTAATACCTTCTCTTTCCTTGGCACTTTCCTTCCTTCCTTCCTTTAACCTCCATCCCTTCAAGGAAGGGGACTTTCAGGCAAAGAACTAACAATGGCTCCCATGCCCTTTCTGCATGTTCCCAGGAGGAGGACCATTGATCTCTCTGCTGGACCTCCTCTGCAGGGTTGTTGTGAAGGGTAAGGAAAGGATGTGTGTGTGGGGAGGGGGGGCTAATCCAGATCCTGTGGGCCTCTAAGCCTAGCTGCCAGGAGGTGTCCCTCTCCCCAGAAGGGGCTTTAAGGTCCATCTGCCAGCTCTTTGCTTTGGCCTAAATCTGGGCTCTTCTCTCCCCCAAAGACAGAGTCCCCTTCCCCCAGAGAAAACTCCTTCCCCCAGAAAACTGTTGTTTCCAATGCTATTGAAGCCTATGCTGTCTGATGCTTTTTATTTGTCACAAAACTCTTTTGACTGGGAGCCTCCCCTCTTCTGAACTCCATCCCAGCCCCCCAGAGATGAAGAGGGTGCCCCATTAGAAGACCAAAGAAAGGGGCTCATCTCCCCCCAAATGAAGAGGAAGGGAGGAGGGTCTCTCTGCCCTACTTTCCAGGAGGAAGGGGCTCCTCAAAGCCCCCTTTTCATTTACATGACCCTACCCCCTCCCCCCCCCCCTATGGCCATGCCTCTCCTCAAGGGCCCCTGCGCCCTTTTCCCATCCATTTTCATACACTTTCTTCCTTTGAGGAGACTTGGAGGATGTGTTTGCCTCTGTTCTTCTTATGGCTGGGAGCTGAGCTGAGGACTGAGAAGAGAAGAAAGTGTGTTTTGTGCCAATTCAGAACTTCTGTGCATCAAAGAGTCCAACGTGTTGAAACAACAAATAACTTTATTGAAAAGACATAATCAGAAATCGAGCATTTAAGCCAGAATTGCCCTCTCCAAGACAAAGAAAACATTGAAACCCCAAAACTTAAAATACCACCCTCTTCCAAACCTAGCCCCCACCTCCAATTCCCAGAGACTATGCCCCACAGTTAACCAGGCCCCCTTTGCCAGTCTCAGAAATTAGCTCCTTTCTGTTAATAACTGTCTTCAGCCAACATCCCACACATTGCAAATGCTATCATTCCCATACCTATTATAGCCAGCTGCAACACATCCCAGCCCCCCATCTAGATAACCTATACCACAAATCATAATCCCCATCCAAATTTATAATCCAAAGCAATTATCTATATTACAGTGTGCCCGCGTCATATGCAGCTTTCAGTACATGGGGAAAGCCAGGCGGGGGCGCAAGGGTGTGTGTGTCCCATTTGGATGATGGGGGTGGGGGTGAGGACCCGTGGCACATGGGCGCCACCACACCACCACGTGCACGAGCCCCATTAACTTGAATAGGGCTTGAGCATGTGCGGTATTTGGCTTACTTGGGAGGGAGGGTCAGAACGGATTCCCCGCATAAGCCATGGGCAGAATATAAAGGCAATTAAAACCTAAACTTAAAAAATTAAACCTTGAAACATTAACAGACATATGCACAGATAAACCACAGACATTTGGACAGACAAACCTTACAAACAAAATCATAAGGGCCTTTTCATCACTGGATTGAAAATATATTGTCTGTAATCCTTCTTGAAAAAAATATTAGTTCACTGCTGGAATTTGTTTGGCTTCTCTCCTGTATGGACACTCTGATGCTTCACTAGGTTTGACTTTGAAGAAAAACATTTCCCACAATACTGGCATTTGTATGGCTTCTCTCCTGTGTGGACTCTCTGATGCTTCACTAGGTTTGACTTCTGAGAAAAACATTTCCCACAATACTGGCATTTGAATGGCTTCTCTCCTGTGTGGACTCTCTGATGTGTCACTAGGTGTGACTTCAAAGAAAAACCTTTCCCACAATGCTGGCATTTGTATGGCTTCTCTCCTGTGTGGAATCTCTGATGTCTCACTAGTTCTGACTTCCAAGACAAACATCTCTCACAATGGTGGCATTTGTATGGCTTCTCTCTTGTGTGGAGTCTCTGATGTGTCACTAGGTGTGACTTTGAAGCAAAACATTTCCCACAATGCTGGCATTTGTATGGCTTCTCTCCTGTGTGGAGTCTCTGATGTACCACTTGGGCTGACTTGTCAGAAAAACATTTCCCACAATGCTGGCATTTGTATGGCTTCTCTCTTGTGTGGACTCTCTGATGTATTACTAGATGTGACTTCCGAGAAAAACATTTCCCACAATGCTGGCATTTGTATGGCTTCTCTCCTGTGTGGACTCTCTGATGTATCACTAGGTTTGACTTTGAAGAAAAACATCTCCCACAACGCTGGCATTTGTATGGCTTCTCTCCTGTGTGGATTCTCTGATGTGTCACTAGGTGTGACTTCCGAGGAAAACATCTCCCACAATGCTGGCATTTGTATGGCTTCTCTCCTGTGTGGACTCTCTGATGTGTCACTAGGTGTGACTTCCGAGGAAAACATTTCCCACAATGCTGGCATTTGTATGGCTTCTCTCCTGTGTGGACTCTCTGATGTGTCACTAGGTTTGACTTCTGAGCAAAACATTGTCCACAACACTGGCATTTGTGTGGCTTCTCTCCTGTGTGGATTCTCTCATTATTAAAATGTTTTTCTGTAAAGAAGGACAATGACAGAAAATCAGACTTAAGAGAGGAGGGGGGTGTTACCCCATGATTTAGCCCTTATTAACCCCTCCTTATTAACGATTAAATTAAGAAAGATTCTAAGAGTAACCCAAGCATGACCCTGCTGCTTATGCCCCTAAATCCATTGGACGGTGGTATCCTTACTCATAGCAGCTAGCAAAGAATGGGGACTGCCTTGAGGGAATCAGTGGAAGCAGATAGTCAAAAGACTGTTGAAAAAAATATCTCATTAAACATGTGTAAAAATACTTTGATTGACAGGCGGCATCATATCGTGCGAGACTCCCATAGAGTGCTGAGTCAAAGCCCAAGGCATGATTGAAGCTAACTTCAGAGGATGCTTCATGCTGTGTAGCACCATGAGATGACTCACAACCAATACAGTATATAGCTCATATGGGGATTGGTGTGGATTGAATTGGAGTTGTGTGTACAAGAAAAGGTGAAGTTGATGGAGAGCTTGCAATTATTTGTATTATTTTGCAGCTCAAGATAGAGAACCTCCAAGGATTTTGATGAAATCAACTGTATTTGTGACTTATTTTTAGTGTGAAAATAGGTCAGTGCATTGCCAATATCTATATATCTGGATATTTAGTTCCGTACTCTGCTATGTTATTTTTGAGCTGCATCTGCGAGTGTCACGCTCAGATTGTAGTGTACATTGGCTTGTGAACGCGATCGAAATTCAGGGCCAACAAGGACCTGAGAGGCAGTGTGCTAATCCCTTTTGTTTGAGGTATTTGCATCAAACACCCACTGCATTCAATTTGTTTCACACCATTCTTTCCATACACAAGAAATATTCTAAATTGAGATAAACCTTTCTGAACCCTCATTTTCTGCCCCCAAGCACCAATTTCCGTATAAATATCAGCCCTGACTTGCTATTCTTCGGTGTCAGTCCAGTTACAGACAAACACTGTTTGTTTTCTTGACTAAGCACCTCAATACACTCAGCAACCCCAATTGTCGCCGGAACTACTGACCTCTCCCCATTCCAAATCCTCAACAATTGGAATAAAGATCTGGATAGATAGCCATTATCAAAGCCTTACATCTATTCACCAATCCCACCTTTGTTACCTAGTTCTTGTGTGTGTGCGTGAACACTTATATATACATGTGTATGGGTGTTTTGCTTTCCCCCTAAATAAAAAACAAAGAAATTTCAAATCCCTCTAAACTTCTGTTTAATTCAGGAACTGCTATAGCTGGGCTGAATACAGAGGTCACTACTGCCCCAGTAAAACTATTTTGTTATATTGAGCTAAGTACCAAATTCCCCTAAAAGCATAGCACTTGTGGGTATCCTCCCCAGACACCAGCATTTTGGGTAACAAAGGACCTCTTGAATCAACCATGGAGCTAAGCAAACTCAGGTAAGAAAAGAAACATTAGACAAAAGAAGGTTTTGTGTCTCCTTTTCCTCCCTTCATAGATATTACTCATAATTGCTAAATGGAACCCCTAAATATGTCTGAAAACAAGGATATGAGCTGGTTCTCAGAAGTTCACTCAATCCAGTTCTTAAAATCTGTCAGGTTGGTGGCTGCCTCCCAATCCCCAAGGCCCCTCTCCTGGCCCTTCCCAGAGGTCCCTTCCTCTCCACTAGGCGATCCTGGCTTTGTTCCTGCCTTCTCCTCCTGGCTCCCAGAGGCTTGATCCACTTCCCTTTCTCCCTTCGCTCTCCAACCTTCCCTCTTCTCTGTCTGAACTGCTTCACCATTTCACCGTCAGCATCTCTTTCCTGCCTTTCTCTTTTTCACATTGCCTCATCTCTCTATCACAGATACATAACCACAGAGTTGTTATGACAATTAAATTACATGTGAAAGGGAACTAGGAATGGTAGTCGAGCACAAGTGGAACATGTGTCAACAGTGTGATGCAGCAGCTAAAACGGCCAATGTGATCCTAGGCTATATCAATAGTAGTATAGTGTCAAGATCAAGGGAAGTAATAGTGTCACTCTATTCTGTTTTGGTCAGGGCTCACTTGCAATAATCCTGTGTCCTGGGCACCACAATTTAAACAGATGTTGAGAAGCTGGAGCATGTCCACAGAAGGGAAACCAAAATGGTAAACAGTCTGGAAACCATGCTCTCTGAGGAATGACTTAGGGACCTGGGTATGTTTAGCTTTGAGAAGGGAAGGTTAAGAGTGGATATGACAGCCCTGTTCAAATATCTGAAGAGATGTCATATTCTGGATGGAGCAGGCTTGCTTTCTGCTACTCCAAAGAAAAAGACATGTAACAATGGATGCAAGCCACAGGGACAAGAGATTCCACTTAAACTTTAGGAGGAACTTCCTGAGAGTAAGAGATCTTCAACAGTGGAATATACTCCCTCAGAGTTTGGTGGAGTCTCTTTCTTTGGAGGTTGGATGGCCATCTCTCGGGGGTGATTGAATGTCTATTCCTGCATGGCAGAAGATTGAACCGGATGGTCCTTGTGGTCTGTTTCAACTCTTTGATTCTATAATAATAAAGTGGAATCATAGCGTTCTGACAGTAGATTATGAAAGGGCCCTCAGCCTTCACAGGAAGTGCAATGGATTCAGGTTCCTTACCCACAGAGGTCACATTTTCATAATTCTCCATCATTACAGAACTGTACATAAGTTTCTGCTTCTTTGTCAATAGTTTCCATTCTTCCTCGGTGAAATATATCGCCACATCTGCAAATGTCACCTGCAAAAGAAAATAGCCCTCATCCAGAGACTAAACAAAAGGGGAGGAAAGCACATGGTGCATTGCAAATATTATTTCAACACTTCATTATTCAGTCCAGGAAATAAATTTTAAATTCTGCAAGCCTTTGAGATCCAGTTTGTCTCGAATCCTTTCAATATAATATAAAATATGATAAACAATATAAATTAGGCCATTTCTGAGATATTATTGATTGATTAGGATACTGACTATCCCAACATGTACAGTACATTTAGTCACCAATGAATTATAGTGCATTTAGCCATATCTCACCTAATTTCAGATGCAAACTTCATTTTTAAAAAACAGTTCTGGGGAGTACCTTGGGCTTGAGGGTCACTGGGCCCACCCTCAATTTAGGTGCAGATATATTCTTCCGTATCCCCCAGCATTTCACAGATTGGGAAAGCAAGACACATTTGGACAACCAACACCAGAAGGGGGTCAAGATGGCCAAAGTTGTTAATGATAAAGATCACATAAGCAAGCAAGGGTACAGCAGTTTGCTTGTGCCTCCGACTCCTGGCAAGGCCAAGACCCTGCTCCCTTATCTCCTCACCTCTCCCCTCTTTTGAATGGATGGGATGCACACTCTTTTGAACATGGAATACATTTTGCAGCAACTGAACTGACCTGAGGAGAAAGGGGAAACTGGGAGGAGGAGAGTGAAATAGGACATTTTCTAATCCCCTGAAAAACTGAGGTAACAGAGCATAAACCAGGACTCTCTCTGCCACATTGGGACAGTGTGTTCGCCGCTTGTTTTCATGAGCCGGCCCAGACACAGATGAAACTAAGAGTCAGGATGGCAACTTACCAAAGATCTGTTGTACCTTGGAAACCTCTTTCTCTTGGAGCGCAACTCCCTCCGTTTGGCCTTTGTGTTGGCCATCAGGTGGACAGGGATCCTGGTGGTCTTGCCCTTGGGTCACTTCCAGCAAGAGAGGCCCCAAAGCCGTGTACAAGGAGTCTGAGATGACCTTCCTGAGGAAAGGGACCAAGGTTAGGATTGGCTTGGCAAGAAACCCTGCAGCACTCAAAGACACAGAGAACAGCATCCTGCTGGTGACATACGCAGGAGACATATGCCTCTTTTGGGCGGATGCAGAGGTGGGCATCCCCTTCCTCCCTCTGCACCAAACAAAGCCCCCTGGACCTAGCATAGATTCACTGCAGCTCCCCTACACAACAGATA
>NW_024803547.1:0-7616 GCF_019175285.1 Sceloporus undulatus | reverse complement strand
TGCACTGTACACGCATGCACAGACATATAGGTGTTCACAAAAACACACAAGAACTAAGTAACAAAGGTAGGAGTGGTGAATAGATGTTGGGCTTTGCCAATGGTAATACATAACCTAGATGGAACTTGATTCCAATTGCTGAGGGTCCAGAATGGGGAGAGACATCAGTAACTCCCATGGCAAATGGAGCTGGTGAGTGTAGTGAAGTATTTAGCAATGTAAACCAACAAAGTGTCTGTCTGCAACTGGACTGAAATATTTATACTGAAATTGTTGCTAGTGGGCAGAACCTGGGTTTTCTATAAGGTTTATATCGTTTTATAAAGTTTCCTTGGTGGGAAAAATATGGTCCAAAATCAAATTGAATGCAATAGGGGCTTGGTGCAAATACCTCAGACATAAGGGATTAGCACACCGGTCCTCAGGACCTTGTTGGCTATGAATTTCAGTTCCGTTCACAAGCCAATGTACAGCGCAATGTGAACACGATGCTCCCAGATGCAGCTCAACAATAACATAGCACAGTATGGAAACAACTTTCCAGATACAGTTACTGGCAATGCACTGACCACTTTTCACACTTAAAAATAAGTCACAGACACAGTTGATTTCATCCGAATCTTTGGAGGTTCTCTATGTTGAGTTGCAATATAATAAAAATATTTGCAAGCTCTCCTCTGACTTCCATCATGTTCACCATCTCTTCTATAAACAACTCCAATCCAATCCTATCCACAGCAATCCACATATCAGCTGTATCCTGTATTGGTTGTGATTCATCTCCTGGTGCCACACAGCATGAAGCGTCCTCTGCAGTTAGCTTGCATCATGCCATGTGCTCTGACTCAGGACTCTATGGCAGTCTCACAGGATATGATGCCACTTTTCAATCAAAATCTTTTTACACATGTTTAAAGGAATCTTTTTTCAACAGTCTGTATGACTATCTGCTTGTACTGATTACTTCAAGGTAGTTCCTCACAATATCTTCTTTGCCAGCTCCTGTGATTAAGGATGTAATTGTTTCATGGATTTGTGGCATCTGCAACAGAGTCATGCTCAGGTCACCCACTCCAACTTTATTAATTTAATATCAAATAGGGAGGTGTGAACGTAGGGCTAAATTTTGGGCTAACACTTTCCTCTCTTAACTCTGATATTCAGTATTATTTTCCTTGTTTACAGAAGAACTTGTCAGTCATGAGAGAGTCCACACATCAGCGAAGCCATACAACTGCCAGAATTGTGGGAAACATTTTGCGTACAAGTCGATCCTTCTCAAGCATCGGAGAGTCCACACAGGAGAGAAGCCATACAAATGCCAGCATTGTGGGAAATGTTTTTATTGTAAGTCAAAGCTATTGACACACCAGAGAGTCCACACAGGAGAGAAGCCATACAAATGCCAGCAGTGTGGAAAATGCTTTTCTTTGAAGGGAGATTTAGTGAGACATCAGAGAGTCCACACAGGAGAGAAGCCGTACAAATGCCAGCAGTGTGGGAAATGCTTTTCTTCTAAGGGAGACCTAGTGACACACCAGAGAGTCCACACGGGAGAGAAGCCATACAAATGCCAGCAGTGTGGAAAATGCTTTTCTTGGAGGTCAGGCCTAGTCAATCACCAGAGAGGCCACACAGGAGAGAAGCCACACAAATCCAAGCCGTGAACGAACATTATTTTTGTAAAGATGGAATACAAAAATATTTTTTCAATCCAGCGGTGCTAAAAAGCCCTTATGAATTTATTTGTACAGTTTTTCTGTCCATATGTCTGTTTATGTTTTAACGTTGTTTTGTTGAGTTTAGGTTTTAATTGCTACTAGTATAGATAATTGCTTTGGGTTATAAATTTGGCTGGGGATTATGGGTCATGGTTTAGTTTAGTTTAGTTAGATGGGGGGCTGGGATTTGTTGTGGCTGGCTAGAATAGCAATGATAGCTTTCAGAATTTGTGGGATGTTGGCTGAAGAAAGTTGGGGAACGGTAGTAACAGAAAGGGATCTAGTTTTTTCGAATGTCTGGGGCAGGGAGAGATTGTGCGTGTGAGAAGGATGGCAAAGTGGGGCTGGTTAATAGTGGGGGATAGATGGTGTGGATTGTAGGTGGGGGCTAGGTTTGGTAGAAGGTGGAGTTTTAGGTTTGGGAGTTTCAATCTATTCTTTGGCTTGGGGAGGACAGTTCTGGCTTAAATACTGATTTTCTGACTATGTGTTTTAAATAAAGTTCTTTGCTATTTCAACACACTGGACTCTTTGATGCACAGAAGTTGTGAATTTGCACAAAACTGACACTTTCTTCTCTCTTCAGTCCTCAGCTCCATTCACAGCCATAAGAACAGCAGAGGCAAACACACACACAAGATACGAGCCGATTTGGATGCCAGCATAATATGATAATAAAATATTTATTTCCAGCCCGCTCTATGAAGGAGAAACTGTGCTGGTTACAAGAATAAAATACATTGAGGTTACAATAAAATCCCAAATAAATCAATCCCTATATCTACCCCCCTCCCGATCCCAGTACTAAAACTGGATTAAACAATGACAGTATAAAGGTATCTGGGAAGCTTGTGAGTAGATAGACAAACTGGCAGACTGGAGCTTTTCCAGGAAACACAGCTGCTAGATTAAAGCACCGGAGGCTGGCTTTTCTCCAAAGAGGCACTGTTTATTTTTGGTTGCAAAACATACACGAGAGCTAGACCAACACCATCCACCAATTACAAAACCCACACTGTACAATGATGATTTGAGCTTATATACACTCTTGCCATGTGGCAATCTAGCTCAACCCCTTCCTGTACAATTTCCTGTGTTACCTGGATTATTGTCCACCATTCCAGATGACACAGCATATTTCCATAAGTGCTATGCGCTGCTCTCTGTTACACTCCGCCACAATCTTGGACAATCACCTGCTGTCTGGAGCCACAGCTGCAACCAATTCCTGGTTAAGAGCAGCAAGTGTCCATTAGCTTCTCTGCCACATCTGAACATTTTCAATGCTGCTCCATACCTCTACAATAAAAACAGTAAAACAGTAAAAACATTTGATTGAAATTATAGAGGCTATAGGTGAGCTGTCCAGTGACTCTGTGAATAAGATCATACTGGATCAATTTGAATCTGTGAGTACCGAGGATGTGGACAAGCTCCTTGGAAGTGTGAAGAAGGCAAATTGCCCTCTCAACCCTTGCCCTTCATGGCTGATCTTCCAAGGAGGAGATGCTTTGAGGACTCACCTGAGATATATCATAGATGCATCTCTTAGGGAGGGCTATTTTCCATCTTGATTAAAAGAAGTAGTGATGCGGCCGCTTCTGAAAAAGCCCTCCCCAGATCCCTTGGACATGAAGAATTACAGAGCGGTCTCCCATCTTTCGTTTCTCTTCAACTCCAAATGGTCTTGGATGAAACAGATTACCTAGACCCATTTCAACCTGGCTTCAGGATGGGATACGGAGTCAAGATTGCTATGGTCACCTTAGATGATCTCCACTTGAGTATTGACAAGGGAAGTGTGACCCTGTTGATGCTTTTGGACCTCTCAGTGGCTTTTGGCACTATTGACCATGACATCCTTCTGGAACGCCTGAGGGAATTGGGGATAGGGGCCAAAGCATTGCAATGGTTCCGGTCCTATTTCTCAAGCAGATTCCAGATGGAGATTCTTGGGGACAGTTGCTCCTCTAAAAGGGATCTTAAATCCAGCATTCCCCAGGGCGCCTTCCTATCCCCAATGCTATTCAGCATCTACATCAAACCTCCAAGAGAGTTCATCGAGAGGCGTGGGGTGGGTGCTCTCAGTATGCTCATGACATCCAGAGATATTTCAGTGTCAACTAAAGAAGGCATCTCCCTCTGAATGAATGTCTTAAGGCAGTAATGGGCTGGATGAGGAAAAACAGTTTGTAATTGAATTCAGATTAAACAGAGGTATGTATTGTTGGAGGTCCTATTCTGGGTACAGAGGTCTGTCAACTGGTCCTGGATGGAGTCACACTTCCCCTAAAGGACTGTGTTTGCAGTTTGGGAGTGCTCCTGGATCCGTCTATCCAGTTGTCAGATCAGATAGATGCAGTGGCCAAGAGTGCCTGTTATCAGCTTTGGTTGATACGCCAACTGTGTCCCTTCCTGGAACCTGAAGACCTAAAAACTATGGTGCATGCACTAGTAACCTCACGTCTTGACTTCTGTAATGTGCTCTACATAGGGCTACCCTTGTATCAAGTCTGGAAACTTCAACTAATCCAAAATATGGCAGACAGAGTGGTCACTGGAAGATCTAGAGGTGACCATACCACACCTATTTTAACGTCTCTTCGTTGGCTGCCCATTAATTTCTGGGGACAGTACAAGGTCTTGGTTATAACCTTTAAAGCCCTTCATGGCTTGAGTCCAGCTTATTTACAGGATTGCCTTTTCCCATATAATCCGCCCCACACATTGAAGGCCTCTAGTAAAAGCTTACTGCAGCCAGCAATAACAAGGCTCCCTGCAGTTACCCAGAGGACCCTTTCTTCTGTTGCTCCCAGTTTATGGAATGTCCTCCGGAAGAGATCTGATATCTAACCAGTCTTGAAGGCTTTAAAAAGGCGATCAAGACGTATATCTTCCAGCAGGCCTTTCCAGATTAACATTACAGCAGTCTCCAATTAATTTAATAAATTGTTCAACAACTGCTCTAATTGCCTCTGCTCTATTTTTAATAATTATTCTAAGAATTGTTTAAGAATTTAATTGTATTTTAATGTGGAAGGGAGCCATTGGGAGAGTTTTGGACGCAACGGTGATAAGTTGCTATTGCATTTTACTGATTCTTTTCATCTGTTTGGAGAAGTGCGATATAAATAATAATAATAATAATAATAATAATAATACAATGATAAATAAGCAAGGTGATATGATTAAATTAAAAACATTAGAAGAATTACGAGAAGAAGACAAACAATGGAATTGGCTTATTTTCAGGCAAAGAAGAGTGAGTTTTTTTGTTGGATATGAAAACATATGGAATAGAAATAATTAGTACAGAAATACTAGGAAATGTGCTTTCTATCGGGAAAGGTTCACTTGTGGGGAGATTGTATACAATCCTGTTAAAACATGAGATGGAATCTGAGGTGGTTAAAGAAAACATGGTTCAATGGCCTAGAAATCTTGGACACAATATTGAGATGGAAGAATGGGAGTTAACCTGGAAAAGGAGGATAAAATACACAGCTTCCCAAGCCCTAAGGGGAAAGTACTAAAAAATATTTTTTCCATGGTATCTGAAAAACCAAAAAAAATACATAAAATCTCTAAGACTTGTTCTGATGGGTGCTGGATGTGCGGAAATGAAAAGGGCACATTTTTACATCTCTGCTGGTCCTGTGTCAAAGTGAAAGAATACTGGAATATGGTATATTATATAATAAGACTGGTAGAATGGGACAAAGTGATGGACTATATGAAAATGATGGAAGATTTAAGGGGATTCATAAAATCATAGAGTTGGAAGAGACCCGAAAGGACATCCAGTCCAACCCCATCCTGCCATGCAGGAACTCTCAATCAAAGCATCCCTGACAGATGGCCATTCAGCCTCTGTTTGAAGTCTTCCAGGGAAGGAGACTCCACTATACTCCAAGGATGGAGTGTGTTCCACTATCGGACAGACCTTACTGTCAGGAAGTTCCTCCTAATGTTGAGCTGGAATCTCTTTTCCTGTAACTTGCATCCATGGCTCCGTGTTCTAGTCTCTGGAGCAGCAGAAAACAAGCTTGCTCCCTCCTCAATATGACATCCCTTCAAATATTTAAACAGGGCTATCATATCAACTCTTAACTTCTAATTATACTTCTATTGATGCAGCCTAAAATCTCATTGGCCTTTTTAGCTGCCGTATCGCAATGTCGACTCATATTCAATTTATTGTCTACTTGGACTCCTAGATCTGACCTGACTTGCCTCGTAAAACTCATTGAATGGCTCTCACTAGAGACAAAGGTCTGTGTCCCATTGTATCCAACGCCCTTAGTGGCCTCCATCTTAGTGGTACAGTGAATCCATGTTGGTTTTACTCTTGACTGTCCAAGGCATTGAATTTATTGGGGGGATGAGAGTTCAGTAAAAAGTTTGGGGTGGATTTAATGTTCCCCTGCCCTGACCTCCGTTACTATAAGGATAAATTCTCAGTGATGAGGAATAACTAACTCTCTTTACAAGACAGCCAGATGTGAACACGCTGCCCGACTCTAAAACACATGGAAAGTGCATGAGGCTTCTTCTGCACCTTGTCAGTTAGTTCCAGGTCGTCAGGTGATTCTATGAGATCCATGTTCCTGCAGCCATGCCAGAAAGATCCCAGTGGCAAATGTGAGTCATCCTCCAATCCGCATTCAACATCCAAATGGGCTGCTTTGACTCCGTAGGTCAGAGAAAACCTGTCCATTTCAACAAAGAGTAGAAAGATGAGCTGGTGCCCTTTTCCATATTGCGGCTTTTCTCCTAAGGCCAAGAACCTATTGAATAAAAGTGTCCCAGACTCACTTGGCTCCCTTCCTCTGGGTCAGAAAGAATTGTCTGGTTCAGGATCACCGTCTCTTCTTCATTTCGCATGATGCCTTTGTCATTCATCTTAAGGCCGGACAATTTTGTGGAGGACCTTTCTTCTTTCCAAGTCCTTTGGAGAAGATTTTTTTTAAAAGGATAAGAACAGCCTAACAAATAAATACAATTTTACCTCAGCAAATTAAGTGAAACTCAGAAGAAGCATCATAGGATCTATCAGGAAGATCTCTCTTCATCATGTAAACCTTTAACAGGTTCGCTAGTGGTCAAGTTGAAGGCAGTTCTTCATTTGTCTGCGTTCAAAGGAGGTTTGTCATAGGCCACCTCCACCATAAAACTGTGGATGAAAAAGCCCACCAGCCTAAATGCCTAGAAAAGAAATTGAGAGTACCTTCCTGGTAGGATTTTTCTTGAACTGCCTCCCAAATAATATGTCTTCTGTGAAAGATCACAAGCCTTGTGTTTTTTAAGGAGCAAAACTGTGACTAAGCATGGCCATGGAAGAGGTTCAGACATTTCTGCACTTGGTTGAGAAAGTGGAAGGAGACACAGTTTTCTCCCTCTCTCTTCTTGCTTGATCTTGGGGTCATTCGGTGGAGATGGGAAATTCAGGACAGACAACAGCAAAACAAAAACCACATTTCACACAGTTCATGTAAACTTTGACAGACTGTGACTTCCATATTATTGGGGCATTGAACTTCCTCCAGGTTTTCATCCATGGAGCCCATTTCCAAAATAGAGTCAGCACCAGAGAGAGCTCAGACTAAAAGACAGAGCAGATTCACCAACCCACTAACATGGAAGTCTCCATTCACTTCTGTCTATGTGACATAACTCCAAGCCATTGTCCTCCAATGTCCTCTTTCCCTCCCAGTTAACATTTGTAGATTATCCCTTGCAGATCTTGGAGAACGAACTTCCAACCGAAGGAATAGCAGTATCCTTATTTTACTAGTATGTGTTCTTTTTAAAGAAATGCTTTTGTTCATTCTTTATTTTGTATCCTAAGCCACCTTGAGACCCATCCATGGGAGAAAGGTGGGATGAAATGTAATA
>NW_024803546.1:0-7622 GCF_019175285.1 Sceloporus undulatus | reverse complement strand
TATCTGTCACAGGAATGACGAGCGAGTCTCGAGAACGAGTCCTGGAGAAAGGAGACCGTAGGTACGAAAAAGGAAGGCGATTCCGCCGCTCCGAAAGCCCGGAAAGCGAGGCGCGAAGTCGGGAGCCGCGTTTCCGACCGGTCGGCGGCGAGAGGGTTTTTCGGCCGGACGGAGATGGCGAACGGCCCGGTCTACCGGCGGAAGCGGCCGAGGGGGCCGATCCGAAGCCCGAGGCCGGTCCGGGGAACCGGCGGCCTGGGCGGGTCCTGTCCTCTCCTCCCTTTCGGGGGGGGGGGCCAGACGGGTGGTCCAGGTCTACCTGAGAGGGGAGAGGAAGGAGGGAAAGAAGCGACTTCCCGGTTTACCCGCAAGACCGCGCGCCACCCCCACCTCCGGAGGCTGCAAATTTCGGCGGTGGCATCCCGGTCCTCCGGCCGCTCCCCGTTAGACGCCGGGCTCTCCCGATGCCGGGGGGCTCCCCGGTCTACCTGCACCGGCGGGGAGGGGAAAGGACGCCCGGGAGCCCCCCGGGTGGGCGAGGTGGGGCCGCCCCGCCCCCCCCGAGGGCGCTTTCACCCCTATACCCAGTTCGGACGACCGTTTAGCACGTCAGGACTGCCTCTGTAAAAATTTCCTCTCACTGGGTAGAGTATAATTGGCAAGTTTTACCTAGACAGCAGGTAAAAAACATTTCTAGCTGTAACAGTACCGAGACATCTTGAGAAATTCAGTGTCCTCTGCCTACGAAAGGGGCAGATAGGCTTGCACAAGCTAGAGTTTGCCTAGATCTCAGCGGAAGTTATTTTCCTTCTGCTAAATTTTAAATTTTATTGTCTTCTATTTTACTGCCTTTTGTCCCTAGTCCAGGGAAAGGAGTCACCTCTGCCTGCATTGATATACCTCCAGAACATCTTAACTAGCAACAGAAGTACATTCAACCCTCCGCATTTGTGGCACTGACTTCTGCATCTTTGCTTACTTACAATTTTGATTAATATGTTCTCGAGTCTCTAGATCCTTCTGTATGACTCTATGAGCAACGTCTGCCAGAAAACACGCTGGGGGACCTAAAAATTCCTAGAGAGAACACTTCTCTATGTATCTCTCTAGGTCCTCCAGCACAATTCTGTTGTTAGCTTCTGGTAGATGTTGACCAAAGAGTTGCACTGGAGGACCTAGAGATTCATAGAAGAGTTCTCTCAGGTTGGAAAAAGAAACATTGGGTTTTTATTTGCATTTTTTTCACTTCCATAGGGGTTTTTGTCGTGCTAACCCTGTCGAATGTGGAGGAACCACTGTAACATCTGAGACAAAATGTAGGCATGTGATTCTCGCTTCATGATTTTTCCTCTCCTGTATGACTCTTTAAAAGCTTTGCCTGATGAAGAAACCAATAGAGCTTGAAAAGCTTGCATGATATACTTTGTACATTTCGGTTGGCCCCACAATAGAATTGCTGTATGTTGGATTTTGTTTTTGTTTGTTTGTTTGTTTTTTAATTTAGTATTTTTGGAATTTTACAAAACAAAACAGATTTAACATGCTTTCCATACATACATGTACTTTTGCATCTTATTCTCTCTTTTTTTACAAAAAAAAATCCTAAATATCCCCTCAGTGCACCCCTTTCCCCCCAGAGCCATTCCCTTCTTTATACTCCATCCAAAATTTTAACTCCTTCTGTGGAGGTAGTTTCCCATCTTCTTTTCTTAATACATTTTTAATAATTTTTCCCATATTTCATCAAAATCATTTCTTTTCCATAATCCTTTTTTTACTCTCAATTTACATGTTAATTTATCATTAATTGCTAACTTCCAAACTTCTTTATACCAATCCTCCAATTTCACATTTATTTTTGTTTTCCAATTTCTTGCTATGAATAATCGTGCAGCAGTAAACAAATTTGTTGCAAGGTTTTTTCCTTCTTTCCATTCTACTTCATTATATATTGATAACTTTACTATGTTTGGTTTTCTATCTATCTTTATATTCATAATATTTTCTGTCTCTGTATGTTGGATTTTGGATGTTATTGCGCTTTGCTGTAACAGCCAGAGTGACCAGAGGCCCCCAGCGCAAAGGAGGACAAGGCGCCACAAAATGCAGGACCTTCAGGAAAAAACGTGTAACATTCTCAAAGAAAGGCTAAAAACAACTCATATAAATAAACAGAAGCTGAATGGCCATGTATCGGGTATGTTTTGATTGAGAGTTCTTGCATGGCAGAATGGGGTTGGACTGGATGGACCTTGTGCTCTAGTGAAAGATTACTAATTATTAATTATCTTAAACCCAGAATTTCAACCAGGATTCAGCATGGAGACCAAGGAGTTGATAGGAAAGGAAACATGTTTATTTTTAGCTGAAGCATTTGTTCCCAGATGGAAATGCTTCCAAATTATTGGGTCCATAATTCTAAAATGAACAAACCAAGTTTTTATAGCATTTTGAACAAAGGAAACTAGAAATCGCATTTTCATTGGTTACATTGAATTAAACATTTACACCCCCTGTATATTCATTGGATGTCCTAACATCCCATGTGGGTTAGCCATCAATCATTCTTTTATCTATTTGTTCTGTTTCACTGTCTTTTGGGTTAAAATTTTAAGTTAGGAGCCATTTCCAAAATTGTTTACATTCCTATAGAGAACATTTGACATGACCTGGAACAGCAGCTTCTGCTCTCATTTCAGCACTGTAATTTTTAACTGCTGAGCATGAGTAAAGTGTCTGAATTTTAACCATAGCTCCGCAGTCCCTTCTTCCAACTCTTAGGATTCTATGATTCCGTGAAATATAATTTTCATGTATTCCTATTGGATAGTTTTACATTTTTTAAATGTTTAATCTCTTTTTATGGGTTGATCGCTGTTTTTGTGATTGTGGGGAGGGTTGGGGTTTTAAAATTGTAATTTTTAATTGTTTGATGTTTTATTTATACTGCTGGAATTCGCTTTGGTTCCTTTGTGAAAAAGCGGAATACAAATAAATATTATTATTATTACTATATAAATCCCAAGCTTCTTGGTCATGCTCAAAATGGAGGCCATTTTGGAATTCCTGTCATGGAAAAAGAGGAGGATCCCTGGCCGCCCTGTGGATGGCCAACATGGCTCCCCCTGAAGAGTTGCTGTTGTTGGAGCTACTTTACAATATCAGCAATACCCCCACTTTTGCCCCTCCCCCCAAAAAACAGGGGTCCACAGCAGAGAAGGAGGGAGGGAGGGGTACTGCTTATACAGGTAATCTGCCTGAAAAATAGAGTCCTAGTTTTCTCGCGCGCGCGCGCCCCCGCCAGGCCTTTCGCGGGAGCGCGCGGCCCTTAAAAAAAGGCTTCGCCCCAAAGCCCCGCTCCGCTCCACGGAGGAAGCCTCCTCCTGAAGAGAGGGAGACGGAGCCTGGGCAGGATGGCGGATGCTGCTAATGCTGCTGCAGCAAAAAATGAGGAGGATGAGATGGTGGTCCTGGGCCTGATACACGAGACTCTGCTCCAGGCCGGATACACTCACACAGCCCAAGTGCTCCAGGAGGAGAGGGGCCAGGCAAGACGGGCCCCTGCGTTTGGATTAATCCAGTGTTTCTCAACCTTTGGGCCTCCAGATAATTTTGGACTTCAGTTCCCAGAAGCCCCAGTCACTAGGCTCGTTGTTCAGGAATTCTGGGAGTTGAAGTCTCTCAACAACAACAACAACAACAACAAAAAATTCTAGAGAACCAAAGGTTGAGAACCACTGGATTAATCGGTCCTCTCTAGGAATGCTTCTTATCTCCTCCGGAACAACGCTGCGGCCAGAAGTTTACCATAGAGTTCTGCTGGAGGACCTGGGGATTCCTAGAGAGGTGTTCTCTCAGGCAAAGCATTTGCAGTTTCCTCACGTTTTTGGAGAGCCTTCACCCCTAATCCCAAACAATGTGAAGGGACCACTGTACTACTACTACTATTTTATAATAATAATAATAAAGGTTAATTATTATTATCTGTACCTTCCTTTCCCCCCAAAAAATTGGGACTCAAAGTGGCTTACAGTCTAAAAGCACAGTGCAATTAAAAACGTATAAAAGCAAATTTTTAAAAAATGTTTTTAAAATAGTTTTTATTAATTTTGTAAATAAGAATATTTATTATTATTATTATTAACCTTTATTTATAAAGCGCTGTAAATTTACACAGCGCTGTACATAATTTTTTGAGTCAGACTGTTCCCTGCCCTCAGGTTTACAATCTAAAAGACACGACACAAAAGGAGAAGGGAGTGGTGGTGGGGAATAGGATCCGGTCGAGCAGATCTTCTCAACCTCCAAGGCCTGGACCAAGGCAGATGGACTGGAGGAAGGGCTTTGCTTCTTGATGGATGGTTAAAAGGAGGCTTCCTGGGTCAGAGAGGGGCTCACCTCTGGGAATGCTTCTCTAAACAATATAGTCTTTAATTCAGTTTGCTCTGATTGTAAGAAAGTTCTATGTGTTTAAATTTCCTGTGACCAATGAGATGTATTAGATGTATTAGAGGGTATAAAAGTGGCCATTTTCCTTTGGTCTGGGTCCCAGAAACTTTGGAATATTAATTCCTTTTGGGACTGCCAGCATAATAAAGGACTTTGTGTTTAAAACTGACTTTGGTCCCCGCTCATTCCTCTGCTCTGTCAAGCTGAAGGTTTGCTGTGGGCTGGTGAGAGAAGGTCACAGGTGGCTGTTTTCCAGAACAGAGGAAAGTGAGGAATTTGATAGACCTTGAGGATTTTGCTGAGTTTAAATTCCAGCAAATATCAGGATAATTGAAGTCACCCATCCTACTAGCCTTGAGAGATTTTTATTAAGAGTGTCATATACTACTACTGCTTAAAATCCTGTTCTCTTCTGTATCAGAGATTTAGTCTAGGACTGCAGTGAAACTGGAGAAAAAAGAACACATTTTTTAAGAAAAGGCGTTTTTATTATTATTATTATTATTATTATTATTATTATTATTAATAATAATAATAATAATTAGTGCACCTGCTATAGCTCCATAAGAACAATATATGCTATCTTCATTTGAAAGAAGAATTCTGTTTTCAAATACATGAGCGGCATGAAGAGGGACTGTCGGCAATGCAAGACACTGTGCACATTACAACTCCATACTGGAGGTATGTCTACATATCTTCATTCAGTCCTACTCAGTCACCTCTTGACTTCCATATAAAAGTGGAAATTAAAATGGAATTAAAAACTATTACAATATTAAAACAGATCATTTGTTTTAAAAACAGAATATAATTGGAAAAAATAAAAGGATTTAACCACACACTTTAAAATAATAGTGAATTCTCTACTCCAAACATGCGCCTGAGGAAGCAGGCTCAAGTCTAAGAAAACTTGTATTATTATTTATTACTACTACTAGAAGTAGTATCCCACTTTCCCCCCAAAATGGGAGCCAGCACAGCTCACAATTTAAAAAACAGTACAAATAAAAACATACAAAACTGATGCATTTAAATTACTGCAGTATTAAAGTAGACTGTGTGATAAAAGAATAAAATCCAGTTAGAAAGAAAAGCATTTAAAACAATGCACCACCCCCAGATTGTTCTTTAACAACTTTATGTGTTAAAAGTCTGTCTGCACATGATGACCTTAGCCAGCTGGCAAATGCCAGCAAAGAGGAGGCCATTTTGGTCTCCCTGGGAAGGGAGTCCCAGAATCTAGGGGCAGCCATCAAGAAGGCCCTGTCTTCCGTGTCTCCACCAGCCATGTTTGCAATGCAGATGAGACTGAAAACCCTAGAGCCTGGGCCAGTTCGTAAAGGTAGATACGGGTCAAAAACACACTGCAGAAATAAGCCAGTTTAAGACTGCTTTAGCTGCCCTGGCTCAGTGTTAGGGAATCCTGGGAGTTGTAGTTTATAATGGCACCAGAGCTCTCTGACAGAAAAGGCTAAATGTTTCACAAAACTACAGTTCCCAGAATTCCCTAGCATTGAGCAAGGAGACAGTTAAAGTCGTCTCAAATGATTATTTCTTCAGTGTGTTTTGGACAATGATCTGCCAAATAGCCTGGACCTGAGCCATTTGCAGACCAAAGTATCTGCAAGGCATCAGTGTGCCTTCTACTACACATACAAAAATGGTAGTCTCCACACATAACTGTACACCAATAACCTTTCTTTTGACTTTTGGCGTGATGCATTGAGTAGGGACTAGCAGACATGATACTTATTTTCTTCCCTAGGGATGGTGGCGTGACTGAGAGAAGGGCCTCACGTGATCGACTTCCCATTTAGAAAAGGGGGGGAAATCATGAAAACTATTTATTTATTTATTTATTTATTTATTTGCAGAGGCCATAGGTTTTGCTTTTTGAACCAGATTTACAATTGTGGTTTGTTGTTTCAGAGTCAGTATTGTATGTTGGGGGTGGGGGTGAATAAGTTGCATGAAGAGGTCTTCCTGGCTGCTCAACCGCCAGCTGTTGGTTTTATTTCTCCTGGTGCTCTCATTCAGCTGGCATTAATGGCCTGCCTTTTCTCCCACTAATGGTAGGCATGCCGGGTATTTTGCATGTTTGTTTTGACACTCATAGGTTTATGGATGTCACTGGTATCCTTGGAAGGGTATGGTTTTATTGATTGAGAGCTATGCTGGGACCCTGCCAGGCCTGTTCTCCTAATACAGATTCCCTTAAAGGAGGATGGAAGCATGCTGGTGAGGGTCTTATGACACACTGAGAAAACGTATGGCAGCCATTATGTCTTGGAGCTGGTAGTGTGTGGGAATGGCCACTAGAGCTGTGGCGTCTTCTGGCGTTCGCATAAAGATCAGGCGGCTCCCCCAGTTCTTGCTCAGTGCGCTGGTGGTGAGGATTGAAGGGGGGAGGCAAGTGGGATTTATGCCCCCTGCAGAAGCCTCTCACCTACTCCCTGGCCCTTTCTATCCTATATTTTATTGTTTGAATGTTAGTATGTATTAATACGTATTACGTTTAATTATTTTGTAGAATGTACGCCATAGGCAGGTTAATTTTATCTGTTTTAATTGATTGTATGTGCAGTGCTGTGTAAATTTACAGCACTTTATAAATAAAGCTTGATGATGATGATGATGATGATGATGATGATGATGATGATGATCTCAGAGCCTGGGCCAGTTCATACAGGGAGATACAGTCTAGTTTGGACCTGATTAAATGCTACCATCTGCTAAATCCCTTGGCCTACTGATTTTCCAGACTAACACCTTTGAACTCTATGCACCTGAGGAACAGTAAGGGCTGTTCGATGGTGGAACACACTCCCTTGGAGTGTGGTGGAGTCTCCTTCCTTGGAGGTCATTAAGCAGAGGCTAGATGGTCATCTATTGGGGATGCTTTGATAGGATTTCCTGCATGGCAGGGGGTTGGACTGGATGGCCCGTGCGGTCTCTTTCAACTATGATTCTGAGTATAGTCTCTGAAATCTTACACTACAACTTCTTTCTCACAGTTAATTATTTTATTGTTGTTGTTGTTGTTGTTATTTCTTTCCCACCTCTCCTCAAGGTTGAGTGCAACATGTTGAAAATACTGTGAATCAGGGGTAGGCAACCTTTTTGAGCCGGGGGCCGGGTTTCTGTCCCTCAGACAACTGGGGGGCCGAAGC